>NC_057825.1:1792266-1970836 GCF_910594005.1 Cervus elaphus | reverse complement strand
GAGGGAGAGAGAGGGAGAGAGAGAGGGGAGAGAGGGAGGCAGGGAGGGAGGGGGCCGGGACACTGGCAGCTCCGTCCTCAGCGGTGCCCCTCCCCCCCGTCCCCCAACCCTCTCTTCCAGCCCCCCTTCTCTGCCCCTCCGACCCCCGCCTCCTGGCATCCCTTTCATCTGCCCAAGAGCTCCAGAGTCTGTCTCTGTTTCCCTCGGTCCCCAGACCACCCTGGGAACTGTGCATAAACCCATTTCACAGATGAGCAGCTGAGGTCGGGGGCGGGGGCGTGGCTGACTCTGACCCACCCAGCTTGAAAGCTGGGAACAGGACCAGCAGCAGATTCACGGGCCCTGGTGCAGAATGAGAGCGTGGGGCTCCTCCTTCGAGAGACTGGGACCCTCAAGAGGGCAAGCGCAGAGCGCACGTCCTGAGCAGGGCCGGCTGGGGTCCTGGTCCCCCCGCCTGCGCTCTCCCCGCTGCGTGGCCGCAGGGAGCAGGGGTGACGGCCCGTCATAGGCCTCGCGCCCCGCTGACCCCATGGGCCCTGCGGCTTCGGACACTAGGGGGCAGAGGAAGCCCACCAAGAGGGGCCTGGTGCAGGCAGCTGGGGGACCGCAGGGACATCTGGCGGGGGGGTGCTCCCAGGTGCTGCCCTGGGCTCCGGGTCTGCAGGGACTGTCGGAGGCTCAGCGCCTGGCCTCCGGGCTCCGGGAGCTGGAGGGCCAGCCAACCTCACGCGGGGGCCTTGGGCCGAGCAGGTCACCCAGCAGGTCACCCGGCCCCTCCCCGGTTCCCAACAAGTGGGGGCCCCAGCCCTGACCCCGGGGATGGTCTGAGGGTTGTTCCCTTCCCGTGTGATGCCAGGGGCTGGGCCTGCACCTCCCTGTCCTGGGTCCGCATGGAGTCCATTCGCCAGTGGGACCCTGGGCTGTCCTGTCTCTGGGGGACTGTGGGCCTCCGGGGGTCCTTGGCTCCACCTGCCAGGTCCCCAACTAGAGTCAGGGCCTTCGGGCCAGGCCTGGCCCCACAGTCAGCGTTTCCTGGGAGAGGGCTGGCGGCTGAGCAGGGGGCTTCTCGGGCCTTGAGGGTACAGATGGCATCTGAGGGCGCCTGGCCCTCCCCACACAGGGATCTGGATCCCGAGGAGCTGTGGCCTGCCCTTCCCGAGACCCCAGCAGGGCTGGAGGGCCGTCGGGCACCTCTGGGGTAAGCAACGGGAGCTCCCGGCTGCCCCCCGCTAGAACTCCCCTCCGCATGGTTCACCGCACCCGCGCTGGGTGTCTGCCCAGGAGGTGAGGCTGCTGGCCTCTGCTGACTTTCGAGGGGAGGAAGTTCTAGGTCCTCTGACTTGAGCCCACTTCATTTCGGAAAACGGGGGCTGGGTGGGAGCTCCGTCTCAGCCCCAGGCCGAGCTCCGCTGAGCGTCGGGGCTCAGCTCTGCCATCTAACCTGGACTGAGCCCGGCTTCTGCACCCAGGAGCCGCCCGCCCGGGAGGGGAACCGCGAGCCCGCGGGCGGCCGTCCATGTCGGGGATGGCGTCCTTCCCGCCGGGCTGTCGGGAGACCACGTGCGTCCTGAGCCTGGGGCCCAGCCGCCCCCTGTCAGCACAGCCTTCCGGCTTCTGCCTTTCCTTCTGGGGGTCTGCAAGGAGGTGGGTGGCGAGGGCGTGGAGGGGGCGCAGGCAGGGGCCGGGCAGGCCCATGTCTTCTCCTGTGAGTCCGCGGGTCCCGAGCGCCCACTGGCAGCCCCCAGTGCCCTGCTGACCACCCTCCTGCGGGCCCCCTCCTTCCCCTGACTTCCCCCGGGGAGCTGCCCAAACCCTGGCCACGCAGGCCCTTGCAGACCCCTCGGGATGCGGGGATGTACCGGGCAAACACTCAGAACCTTCCAGAACTGCCTCCTGGGTGTCCTGTCATCGCAGGCTTCCCCCAGAGGGCTGCAAGCAGCAGGGTCTGCAGGGGGCCAGCCCGCCCCCGCCTGCCGTGTGCAAGGTTTTCCTTCCTGCCTTGGATGGTGTGTCCCCAGGGTCCTCAGGGCGGGACTTCCCAGGGAGGATTTCGCGTGGCCTGGAGGGGGCGCCCAACGACCAGCTGGGAGACACTCGAGGCTCCGACGTGGTGGGGCTCGGTGTGGGTTTGGGGAGAGGCTGGGGGTCTGCTGGGCACTCTCGCTTTCCTCCCCCCAGGCATTGGGTGTCTGCGCATCTGGACAAGGGGGCAGAGGCAGCCCACCCGACCCTGGGGCGCTGCTCGGCCTGCTCTGCCCACCGCACGGTGGCCTCCCGGGCGCCCCTCCCACCCCAGGGCCTTTGCACTTGCTGTGCCCTCTGCCCAGAGCCCTCGCCCTGGGCCCCGGCCTCTCTCTGTCGCCCTGTCCTCACGCGGCGTCCACTTCTGCGGGTCTGTTGGGGCGCCCCGCCCCCTCCCTGCTCTCCACTCTGTCCGCCTCTCCTGTCTGCAGGCCGGGAGGCGCCTGGTGGGCTGGCCTGTTTGTTCTCCCCGTGGGACCCAGAGTGGAGACTCTTGGGTCTTGTCCTGGACTGTGACCCAGTGCCCGGGGCCGACCTCGCATGGGGAGGCATGGTTCCTGCCCCGAGGAAAAGCCTGGTCCTGGCCCTGGGGGCCGGGGGAGCCCAACTCCTGCTGGTGGGAGACCCTTGCGTGTCCCCACACCCCGCCCGCTCCTGGGCCCTGTCCCTGCCGGCCTGGGTCAGGGGCGAGGCAGAGCCGGCTCTGCGGGGGGGGGGGCGGGCCGAGGGTGAGAAGGGCAGGAAGGGCCGGGCCGCGAGGGGCCGGCAGGGGCGAGGGCCCTGATGGTGCTGCAGGGCCCCCCAGCTCCTGGGAGCCGCGGAGGCCGGGCTGCAGGCCCCGCGGGCGCTCAGGACTGCCACGTGGACGCGGCCTGCACGCTTCCCTTTTTGCACGCATGTTCAGGAAATGAACGTTTTCCTCCTCCTCTTCTGGACGGCTTCCCGGGAGGCTGGGCCTGTGGGAGGGGAGGCGGCCTGGGGCCCAGGAGTTGCTCTTGAGCTCCCCTCCCTGCCCGGGGCTGTCCCCTCTCCTAGACAAGCGCCAAGCCACACCCCAACTCCACCCACGCCCCCGGGCCCAGAAGCCCGAAGGGTGGGGGTGTGGATTTGCTGGGATGCAGCCAGAGGCAGCTGTGCCCCCAGCCCTGAAGCAGTGCAGAGTGGATGCGTTCAGGGCCCCTGGAGGGTCTCAGCACAAGTCAGTGAGCGCGCTCTGGACCTGTGTGCACCGCCGGCCGTCCTTGGCCGCCGCTTGCTCCCTGGTGGGCCTGGCTTTGCCCCCGTGTGCTGGCCTGAGGGCGGTGAGGTGTGCGTGGCCCCGACGGGCAGGTTCGTGATGCGCAGGCTCGTCCCAGCCGGCTCAGCCCTGCAGCCTGGAGAGAGGGACATCCACTGCCTGGGCCTTAGCGTCCCTGCCTCTGAAACGGTGTTTCACAAATGCTCAGCCAGCAGGAAGCGTCGTGGCCCCCGCGGCCTCTGCTCCGGCCCCCGCAGCTGGCGGGCAGCCTTGAGGGAACACGGGGGCCGCAGCCCCGGGAAGGAGGCGGGTGTGGGGGGGACGGGTGCAGGGGGCCCTGCTCCGGTGTCAGCCCTGAGACAGGCCCGCTCCCTAGCCCTGCCATCAGCAAGTCTGAGACTGTGGCCTGGACACCACCGCTGCTTCTCCGCCACGACTGACTCAGCCTGTGGGGCGCCCGGGGGAGGGGGCTGGGGAGGGCGGCCCGGCGGAGGGGGCCTGGAGCTGCTGAAGGGCCCCCCTCTGGGCAAGACTCCAGCCGAGTCCCAGAGCCGGGTCCGGGGCGGGGGTGCGCTGATGAGATCAGATTAGCGGGCCTGCAGCTTTCGGCCGAGCTTAGACACAGGCTGCCCCCCCCCCCCCCGCCCACTCTGCCTGGGCCCCCCGCCCTGCGCCCACTGCCTGGAGCCTCTCACCCGCCCTGTGACTATGCTCTCCAGCGCGCTTTGGAATGGGAAGGGATTTTAGGTCTTTGTGAAGTTTTATTTGGGAAATACAGAAACCAGGTGGACAAAATTAGCTGCATGGAGGTTTTATAACACTTGTGACATGGATGGAGAATGCTTCAAGTACAGTTTCTGATACCCCTTTCAAGGGAAGTGGAAAAAGCGTTTTGAATTCAGTATTTGAGGAAAATTTGAGTCCCTTGGGACGCAGTTCTAAGCGAGCTTTTATTTCTCTCCTACAATTTCAGGAGAAGCTGCTGTGAGCGTGAGGGAGGCCTGCCTCCTGCCTGGGCTCGGGGAGAGGCTCGCGGGGCCCAGAGGCCGTCAGGGTGGCTCTGGGCTCAGGCTGGGGTCTGCTCCCCGGGGCTGTGCAGCTAAATAGGGCAGATGATGAGCCTGCTGTCGGTGGTTCTGCGTTTGCCCCCCAAACCCAGCGGCCCCTCCGTGCCCCAGCTCGGGGCTTCCTCCTCCTCCAACTCATGGGTTGGGGCCCCAGACCCCCGAGGAGCAAGCTGAGTGGTTGTTGTGCTGCACCCGGGGTGGCTCTGGGCACGTGACCCTGCCGTGGAGGGTCCGGGGTCCCCCGACCCGGCCCTGGGGCCCTGGGAGGGCCTTTAAGAAGGTGAGCGGGTCTCCGCTGCTGACAGACGGCCTGCTGCAGCCCAGGCCTCTCTGCTTCTCCCACTGAGGCTTGTCAGCTTCCCCGGCCAGGGGACCAGCTCGAGGCGGCTCCTTCCCTGACGACTGCACAGCCCAGCCTCTGCCCCGGCGCCCTCGGATGGAGTCGCGTGTCTGGGTCCCAGCCTCCACTGCTGGGGAGCTGCCCCCTACCCGCCTGTACCTAACCAGGCTGTGACCTAGCCCCAATTATGGGGCCGTGTTACCTACAGGCCAGGGTGCTTGGCCTCCTTAATCAATACAAGTTGATGAGGCCAGATGAGAAAGTCAGCCAAGGCTTTACCAGGGCCCCTGAGGCAGCAGTGGGGATGAGAACAACCCACAGGTCCCCTTGCTTGCTCTCTGGCTGAGGGGGCGGGGCGAGCTGGCTCCTTATATGGGGGGTGGGCAGCTTAGGTGGCTGGCCCACCCTCAGGTGAGTGCAGGGGGCACGCGCAGGACCCCGGCCCCCTGCTTCTGCTCCTGGTTGTTCAGAAGTAGCTGTTGGGTTCTTGGTCCATCGTTCACCCCAACCTCGCATGCACACTCTTCTTTCAGTTTCCAGGGCTTCCCTGGTGGCTCAGTTGGTAGAGAATCCGCCCGCAATGTGGGGGCCCTGGGTTAGACCCCTGGGTTGGGAAGATCCCCTGGAGAAGGGAAAGGCCACCACTCCAGCGTTCTGGCCTGGAGAATGCCATGGACTGTAGTCCGTGGGGTCGCAGAGTCGGGCATGAGGGAGCGACTTTCTCTTTCACTCTAGTTTCTTTGTGTTGTCCATTTGCAAGCAGTGATGCTGTGGGTCCCGGGTCCGGGGCCCAGCCTGTCTCGTGGGGGAGGGCCTCCCCTGCGTGGGCGCCATCCGCGCTCAGAAGGCTCCAAGGACCCGGGAAGGGCGTAGCTTCAGATATTTCATCCCACGTGCAGTGGGTCCAGCTTTCCTCAACCAGGCCTTTGGCCCAGCAGGCCCACACAGCCGGACATCTGGCTCTCTGACCATCCTGGCCCTCTGGGTTCTCCTGGGTGTTCTGAGCCACCCCGTCCCTGCAGGCCCCCTGGCTTTCACCCCTGGGCTCTGACGGCCTGCCCCGCCCCCAGGGGTCCCTTGTTTTTGTCTCAGGCATTGGTGGGCTTGGCAGTGACCATCCAGGCCTTGGTTCTTGGTTCTTTCATCTGGTCCTGCCAGCAGCAACACCGACCTGGTTCCTCCTGGCCTGGGGTGTGACACCCAGACCCCACCCCGCTTGAGTGGGGACAGAATCCATGAGCGTCTTGTCCCCTCAGGGCCTGCCTTCTCGGACCGCTCCGGAACCACTGCCTCAGGCTGCGTGTTCTGGATGCAGAGGCTGTGCCCGATTTGGGGTGTGACTGGTCCACACTGGGCGGGGCAGGGGGAGGAGGACGGGGGGAAACGTGACTGCTGGTGCTACAGGCCCGCGAGGCCTTGCCCAGCCTCAGGGGAGCCCGAGTACCTGCCCCGACAGAGCGTCCAGCCCCGGGGGACCCCGAGTAACTGCCCCGACAGAGCGTCCAGCCCCGCGAGTACCTGCCCCGACAGAGCGTCCAGCCCCGCGAGTACCTGCCCCGACAGAGCGTCCAGCCCCGGGGGAGCCCCGAGTAACTGCCCCGACAGAGCGTCCAGCCCCGGGGGAGCCCCGAGTAACTGCCCCGACAGAGCGTCCAGCCCCGGGGTAGCCCCGAGTAACTGCCCCGACAGAGCGTCCAGCCCCGGGGGAGCCCCGAGTAACTGCCCCGACAGAGCGTCCAGCCGCGGGGGAGCCCCGAGTACCTGCCCCGACATAGCGTCCAGCCGCGGGGGAGCCTGAGTACCTGCCCCGACATAGCGTCCAGCCCTGGGGGACCCCGAGTACCTGCCCCGACATAGCGTCCAGCCGCGGGGGAGCCTGAGTACCTGCCCCGACATAGCGTCCAGCCCTGGGGGACCCCGAGTACCTGCCCCGACATAGCGTCCAGCCGCGGGGGAACCTGAGTACCTGACCCGACATAGCGTCCAGCCCTGGGGGACCCCGAGTACCTGCCCTGACATAGCGTCCAGCCGCGGGGGAGCCTGAGTACCTGCCCTGACAGAGTGTCCAGCCCCGGGGGACCCCGAGTACCTGCCCCGACATAGCGTCCAGCCCTGGGGGAGCCCCGAGTAACTGCCCCGACAGAATGTCCAGCCCCGGGGGAGCCCCGAGTAACTGCCCCGACAGAGCGTCCAGCCCCGGGGGACCCCGAGTAACTGCCCCGACAGAATGTCCAGCCCTGGGGGAGCCTGAGTACCTGCCCCGACAGAACGTCCAGCCCCGGGGGAGCCCGGGTAACTGCCCCGACAGAGCGTCCAGCCCCGGGGGAGCCCCGAGTAACTGCCCCGACAGAGCGTCCAGCCCCGGGGGAGCCCCGAGTACCTGCCCCGACAGAACGTCCAGCCCCGGGGGAGCCCTGAGTACCTGCCCTGACAGAGCGTCCAGCCCTGGGGGACCCCGAGTACCTGCCCCAACATAGCGTCCAGCCCTGGGGGACCCCGAGTACCTGCCCCGACATAGCGTCCAGCCCTGGGGGAGCCTGAGTACCTGCCCCGACATAGCGTCCAGCCACGGGGGAGCCTGAGTACCTGACCCGACAGAGCGTCCAGCCACAGGGGAGCCTGAGTACCTGCCCCGACAGAGTGTCCAGTCCCGGGGGACCCCGAGTAACTGCCCTGACAGAGCGTCCAGCCCTGGGGGACCCTGAGTACCTGCCCCGACAGAGCGTCCAGCCCCGGGGGAGCCCTGAGTACCTGCCCTGACAGAGTGTCCAGTCCCGGGGGACCCCGAGTAACTGCCCTGACAGAGCGTCCAGCCCTGGGGGACCCTGAGTACCTGCCCCGACAGAGCGTCCAGCCCCGGGGGACCCCGAGTAACTGCCCCGACAGAATGTCCAGCCCCGGGGGAGCCCCGAGTAACTGCCCCGACAGAGCGTCCAGCCCCGGGGGACCCCGAGTAACTGCCCCGACAGAATGTCCAGCCCCGGGGGAGCCCCGAGTAACTGCCCCGACAGAACGTCCAGCCCTGGGGGAGCCCCGAGTACCTGCCCCGACAGAACGTCCAGCCCCGGGGGAGCCCTGAGTACCTGCCCTGACAGAGCGTCCAGCCCCGGGGGACCCCGGGTAACTGCCCCGACAGAGCGTCCAGCCGTGGGGGAGCCTGAGTACCTGCCCCGACATAGCGTCCAGCCCTGGGGGACCCCGAGTACCTGCCCCGACATAGCGTCCAGCCCTGGGGGACCCCGAGTACCTGCCCCGACATAGCGTCCAGCCCTGGGGGAGCCTGAGTACCTGCCCCGACATAGCGTCCAGCCACGGGGGAGCCTGAGTACCTGCCCCGACAGAGCGTCCAGCCACAGGGGAGCCTGAGTACCTGCCCCGACAGAGCGTCCAGCCCCGGGGGACCCCGGGTAACTGCCCCGACAGAGCGTCCAGCCGTGGGGGAGCCTGAGTACCTGCCCCGACATAGCGTCCAGCCCTGGGGGACCCCGAGTACCTGCCCCGACAGAGCGTCCAGCCCTGGGGGACCCCGAGTACCTGCCCCGACATAGCGTCCAGCCCTGGGGGAGCCTGAGTACCTGCCCCGACATAGCGTCCAGCCACAGGGGAGCCTGAGTACCTGCCCCGACAGAGCGTCCAGCCACAGGGGAGCCTGAGTACCTGCCCCGACAGAGTGTCCAGTCCCGGGGGACCCCGAGTAACTGCCCTGACAGAGCGTCCAGCCCTGGGGGACCCCAAGTAACTGCCCCGACAGAGCGTCCAGCTTTAGGCTGAGTGGCTGGACCTCTGGGGCCCTCTCGCGCGCTCTGAGTGTGGAGTGCAGGAGGAGCTGAACCTGAGGGAGGAGGCAGCTGGAGGCTGAGCTGACCGCTCCCCAGGCTGGGCAGCGGGACCCCGATGGAGAAGCTGTGCCAACCCAGGTCCTGCGGGGACGTCAGGGCTCAGCCATGCTTGAGAGGCCTGCTGCCCTCCTGGGTTTGGTAGCAATGCCAGGAGAGGGCTGGTGCAGCCCAGAAAGTGGGGTGTGGCCATGGAGGTGAGGGAGCTCTGCCTCCAGAGCCCCGGACGCCTCTGGTCTTTACCATCCATCTTCCTGGTGGGCTGACGGCTCTGTGGGGCAGGTGTAGGGGGCTGCGGTTTGCCGCTCCAGCCACCTGGGCGTGGCTCAGCTGCATCTATTTTGAGCTCCAGCTGTGTGCCAGGCTCTGATCATTTCCCAGCGGACTGCTGGTGCACCGGGCGGTTGCCCCTGGGTGCCTCCTGCGGGGTCCCCACCTTGTCAGGACCCAGGGCTTTGATCCTACTCCTTCTGTGCCTCCCCATCCATGGGCTCCCCAGGTGTTGCTAGTGGTAAAGAACCCTCTTGCCAATGCAGGAGATATAAGAAACATAGGTTTGATTCCTGGGTTGGGAAGATCCCCTGGAGGACAGAATGGCCACCCACTCCACTGTTCTTGCCTGGAGAATCCCACGGACAGAGGAGCCTGGTGGGTTACAGTCCATAGGGTTGCAAAGAGTCGGACACGACTGAAGTGACTTGGCATGCACGCACGCACTCCATCAGGAGTGTGGTTACGGGTCCCTCCCTGGGCGCTGCCTGGGGTGATGAGTCTGAGTGAGGAGCCTGGAGTAGCTAATGCAGGACTCGATGCTCTTTGAAACATTTGAAGGAAGGAAAAGGGAGGGAAAGCTTCTTATTTTAGTGTGTTCATGGATTGGCAGAGAAGTGACCTTTCAAGCAGCTTGTGAAGCGGCAGTAAACTGTGGCTGAGGCAGGAACTGGGTCAGGACGTGTCAGAGAGTGGGTGGGAGCGGTGGTCCGGCCCTGACACTGGCTGCTCTGGGACTCATCTGTCTGCTGGATGAGGCGGGTCTCCTCCATGGACTCTGACTCACCTTGGGGGCGCGGGGACTGAACTCATGGGCTGGGCTCAGAAGGGTGAGTGGCCGCGTGCTGTCTGGACTGGAGGCGTTGCCGCTCACCCGTCCGTCTGAGGAGACCCATCACCCCATCCGAGAGGCCTGTCACACGCGATGTGACCTTGCTACCGCTAACCTGCTTCACTGCGGAATTGCTTGTTTCACAAAGCACCTGCTACTCTTGCACGCACACTGGGGTTTGATGGAAAACATTTTGGGAAGTTTTTTGGCCGGTCTCTTCATTGTCAGAGGAAGTAAGAGAAGGTCCTGGGGAGATGCCCTTGTCCGTGGTTGAGGAAGAGACGAATGAGCTGCTCTTTGCAGGCGGCCACGGGGGTCCTTTATGGACTGAAAGAGCCATCTCCTCAGCCAACCCCCAAATACAGTGTGGCTATATTTGCAGATGGGGTCGTGATGAAGGTAATTAAGGGCAAATGAGGTCATAGGGGTGGGGCCCTGATCCTATATAATTAGTGTCCTTATAAGGAGAGATGAGATCACCCTGTCCCAGTTTTTACCCCTGGCATTTGAGGACAGCAGGAAGGTGGCCATCTAACAGCCATGAAGGGAGCTGTCACTCGAGACCAAATTGTCCCAGCCTTGACCTTGGACATCTCATCCTCGAGAGCTGTGAGGAGCACCGTGTTGCTCAAGCCCCCCGTCTTTGGCGTTTTGTTATGACTGCCTGAGAGGACTAAGACAGGGTCCAAATGTCCAGATGGCCAGCAGAGCCAAGGCAGCAGGACTGGCGGCTTGGGTTAAGCAAGCACAGCAGTGACGCCGTTGGGGGGTGGGCAGAGAGCACAGAGCTTGAGGATCCTTTGGTGACCTGGAGACCCGGGAGGGAAAGGGGTGACAGGATCCCCCTGAGTGGAGGCAGGGTTCCCAAATCACAGGCAGTTTAGAAACCCGGAGCCTGAGTCTACACTGTTGAGTCTGACCTTCTTTCTGGTTAAGGGGTTTGGGGAGCCAGAGTGCTCGTCAATATTTAAAGATTACTTTGTGCATTTTGGCATGATCGTTGAAGTTGAGAGGTGATTTTATTTAAAATGTTCAGCAGAGTGAATCCTCTGTGCAGTGTGGCCACCACTTTGAGCATCTCAAGCCCACCACCAGCAGGAAACAACACAGCTTGGCCATCTCACAGTTGGGGGGTGGGCGGGAGGCTGGGCTGTGTCTGGAGGCTCAGCAAGTACCTCTGGTGGTTTGGAGGATCCAGGCCCTTGCCGGTTGTCACACGAGGGCCTCCGTTTCCCGCTGGCCATCTCCGGGAAGCTGTCCTCGGCTCCTCGCTGGCTGTGGGATGGTCTCTGGCAGCAGTGATGGCCAGGCCCTCTGGAGGAGCGGCCTGCCCAGCACGGGTGACTTGGCTTCTGCACGGAATGTCATCCTTGGGATTGCTAGGCGTGGAGATGTGCACCCTGAATTTAAATTGAGTTCCTTTTATGCACCAGCCAGGGACGCACAGCCCTCGGAGCTTCCTGCCTCCTCTGAGGGCCCTCCTGAGGCCCTGCTGGCTCTTCTCGGCCTGGTCCTGGGCTCGCGGGGAAAGCAGACCCTGCCCTGCAGTGCAGTGAATGACGAGGACCCAGCCGGCTCCCGACCTTGAGGGCCTGACCTTGGTTTGCAGGATAGACGCCTGGGCATGTCCACTTCCTCTCAGAGCCCAGCCTGGTCAGTGGAGGGACAACAGGAAATGGCCCGCTTCTGACCTGCCAGGGGCCGGATCCGCCCAGCGGGACCAGAGAGCCTCACTGGGAGGTAATGAGCGTCAGGTGGGAGGTTGGTGTCTTAAGGGACACACCCCTACAGGCAGGATTTCCTGGGGCCCTGGCCTTACTGGGGGAGGTGCCTTACTGGGGGAGGTGGGCAGCGAGATAGCCCCGCCGGACATGCTTGGCCTCGACAGTTGAAGCCCAGCCTGCCGCATGCTCTGACTCAAGGCTCTTCCCCTCAGGAAATGCACGCACATGGGCCCTGAGAGATGTGTACAAACAAATTCGTGACAGCGCCACGCGCCAGCCAAAAGTGAGAGACAGCCCAACTGTCCCTCCCTAGGAAATGGGTAAATAAACCACGGTGTGTGTAGACAAACAGCACTCAGCAAGGAAAACAGAGGCTCTCTCGTGATGTCGACACATGATGAACGTCAGACTTAACCTGCAGAAGAGGCTGCGTCTCAGGAGAAGCCGAGAGGCAAGGTGCCACCAGCTCGAATCTGGAAAGCAGGCAGGCAGCCCTGGGAACAAAGAGGTGGGGGAATGAAAGGAAAAGGGGGCCGGGGGCTGAACAGGCTGGTTCTGGGGAGATGAGGATATGGGGCTGGGTCCAGATGATGGCAAAGTCTTTCCTCTCAATCCGGGTAGTGGGCGGGGGATGCCGATTTCACTTTCATTGTCTCTAAAATAAACTATCCCCATGTTATAACCTCCCTCTGTCTGACACCTGGGATAACACATACAGAATGGCTTCCCAGGGGCCACCACGGCCTTTGCACACATTATCCCCACTTAATCCTCTCCATCCATATGGAACCACCTTCCCTGTTGCCCCCATGAAAGATGGTCCCTTGGGTGGCCGCTGGGGGACCCGGCTCAGGGTCAGTGACGACTTTTCCCTACACCCCTGTTGCACCTGTGTGGAGCCAAGTGGTCAAGGTCAGGCCAGTGGAACGTGAGGCCCATAAACCCTCCACCCCCCCCCCCCCACATTCCCTTCCTGTGCTGACTGGGTGTGGACACTGAGGCCCAGAAACCACCTGGGGAAGAGCCTGTGTCAGAGCTTCTGTGAACCTGAGTCCCTGCTCAGCTACCTGGCCCGGAAAACTAGGCCCCCCGCCCCCATGGTCATTAGAAGTTACTGAATAAGAATAGGAAGTGAACTCTCATTGTCTTGAGCCACTGAGATCTGGCCTTCACGTGTGACAGCCGGGTCAGCAGACTCTGGCCCAGGAGCTGCGTCTGTTTCCTGCTTCTCCATGTAAGGCTGGGGTGGTTTCTGCTGTGCCGAAGCTGGGCTGGCCTCCCGTCTCCACACACCTCCTGGTTCTGGGGTTGACTTCTTAGTTCATGGTCCTGTGGGCCAGACAACTCACCCAGGGGTAATAACCATGGGCTTGTAAAGTCATAGGATTCTGCGGGCTGGGCGGGACCACAGAGAGTCCTTGCTCCATCGCCTTGTTGGACGCAGGGAAAGACTGGCCCAGGGTGAGCAGGTGGGCCAGTCTCAAAGCAGCTTCATGATGGGAGGTCTGTAAGCTGAGCCCTGGCGTCCCCTGGAGGCCCGGCCACCTCTCTCCACTCTGGGTCTGAGGCGCTGTTCCCTGCCCTGGATCCAGGAGGTTAGCTGGAGGGTGGGAGGCCTCCAGATTGGTTTGCAGGTCAAGCACGTCTAGGGCCCCCACCTGCTTTGCTGGGGCTCTTTGTTCTCCGTGTCAGGTGGTGTGGAGCAAAAGCCCAGGTCAGAGGAAGCCATGTCCACTGACCATCTGCTATTTTACCCTGTCTGTTCTTTCCTCTGCTGGGAGGGTGAAGGGCAGGCCTGAATGCAGGCATCCCTGGATGCTCCAGTGAAAGCCGCCCCACAACGAGCCTGCTCTCTGTGGCCCTGAGCTCGCCAAGCCCTCTTCCCATTTTCTGTTGGAGATGCTGATGGGATTCCCCTCGCTTTGTTGATGCGAGGATGTCTCCACAAACTTCCTGGTCTGTCTCGCTATCTTCCCTGGTAAAGACTGCTAATGATGAGTGAAAGCCTCTTCTGATACTGACTTCTTGACAAACTTAACCTCTGGGAAAATGACCCAGCCTCAGCTTTCCGTCTGGTGGCCAGGGCGGTCCATCCCTGCACGCCTGGACGCAGGAGTCTGTTTTCCTCATTTTGTTGGACGGGAGAGGCCTGCTCCGCTCGCTCGGATGCCTGCTTCCTTCCTTAATCCTGCAGGCAATGCTGGTGGTCAGGCTGCATCCCCAAACCATGGCGCCCACTCAGTAGACCAGGCTGCCTCTCAGTGGTTCCTTGCAAACTCAGCCTCCTCATGGAGCTCCCAGAAGCCTGTGCAGAGAGAACATGGCAGCATGCATGCCTGCGACTACTTTGACCTGGAAGTGCTTCATGTCACTTCCTCTCCCACTGGTGAGACCCGATCTTGTGGTTCCGCGCAGCTGCAAGGGAGGCTGGGAACCGTCTCTGGTTGGGCATCAGCTCCCAGCATGACTCTGCATTGAGCTGCCTTTCCTGCAGGTTGATCTGCAACACCACTGGGATCATGCATACAGAAGGTGGGTGTTTGCATGGAGTCATCTTTCTGGCTGAAGCAGGAGGCTTCTGCGAGAAGTGGCAGGTCCTTAGCTTCTCTTCCACAGGCCACGGGCCACTGTCAGTTCATCACTGAGCCCAGAAGAAGCCTCAGAATCCTTCTTAACATAGTGTCTTAAGGGAAAATAAGTGAGGGCCAAAGAAATAAGAAAAGTGAAGACTATTTGTTTAGGGCTTATTATAGCAAGGGAGTCAGGGATCACAGCTTTCCTTTTGCAGAGACTCAGAGGCAGGCAGAGGAGTGGGTAAGTTTCATAGTGGGAGAAAGGGAAAAGATATGCCCTGATTGGAGGCCACTGGCCTGGGGAAGCTGTAAACAGCTAACCAGAAGCAGGAAATCTGTGTGATCTGTTAGGGTGCATAGAGTGGATGCTGGAGTCAGTTCTTTTCTCCCGATAACTGGTTTTCCTCTGGAGGCTCCAGAAACTGGCTATAGCAGAAGAGGAGGGTCTACTGCGTGCAGACAGACACTGACGCCTGATACTTCCCAGAAGGAAGCATGTTTTTCTCCCTTGGGATTTTGGGGGCGATGAAAGCTGTAAATGACTGAGCCCATACTTTTGGGAGGACACGCTGAAGTCGACTCAGACGTGGGTCCATCCAACATTTAGTAGAGGCGGCCGATGGACACCTGATGTGAAATGTCCAGCTCCTTCTCACCGAAGAGTTTTGGGCTTCACCCCCCAACACTGTGGGGGACAGGCCTCTGCTCTGCTCTGGTTCCCGCTCTTCTGGGTGGGTGGTCCTGAGACAGCAGTTCTGGGCTCAGTGGCCTGTGTTCAAGCCCTGGCTTCACCATGTGTGATCCTGGGCAAGTGAATGACCGTTCAGAACCTCCCCATGGTAAGATGGGGGTGATTCTGGTGCCTGCCAGGTTGGGCTGTTGGGGGGTCCATGAGATAAAGGGGGAGGAGCACTTTGCCTGGGACCTGGCCATGTGACCTCTCTGCAAAGATACCCAAGGGTGAAGTTACTGTGTTTCCCGCCTGACCTTCGCTGCCCCCCCCCCGGGTCTGTGTGCACCCAGGGGGCTGTTGCTCTCGTCTTCGCCACCGATGAGGCACCGAGGCACCGCCCAGCAGAGCCTTTGAGTCTCTCTGTTGCTGCTGTCCAGCCGCTAAGTTGTGTTCACCTCTTTGTGACCCCAGGGACTGCAGCACGCCAGTGTCCTCTGTCCTCCCTCATCTCCCGGAGTTTGCTCAAACTCACGTCCATCGAGTCAGTGATGCCATCCAACCATCTCATCCTCTGCCGCCTCCTCCTTTTGCCGTCAGTCTTTCCCAGCGTCAGGTCTTTCCCGATGAGCAGAAAGAGTCGTCTGTTTCCAGGAGGGCTCCGCTCGCCCCCTGTGGCTGCACGATCCTCCCTGTCTTCTCTCACTTGCGTGCTTGTCACCCCGGGTCTGTGTTCTCTCCGTAGTTGAAGAAGAGGCTTCATTATGATCAGAGCCCCGACAGGATCCTCCTGTGGCCGGAAACGCGGCCCCAGGCCCGAGATCACACGGGTAGCCTCACTGGGCCTGCGTCCTGGGATACACAGTAGTTATGTAACAAAGTCATTCACAAGCACCAGGTGCCTCGTAGGTGCCAAGCACGGTGTAAATGTTTGCTGCTTCCATGGAAGAAGAATGGTTTTGTCCCCTTATTTATGGACAAGACTTTGGGGTAAGTGATTGGCCATGGGCCTTGCCTGGGCCGGGGGCCGGGTGCCATGATCTGCAGGCCCGTCCAGCTCCGGGGTCGCCCACATAACTGCCCCCCACAGCCTGACCTCGCCTGTGGCAATGATTCCACTGCTCCCCTCGCCCCGCCCGCTGGCCTCCCAGCCCCTCCGGCTGCAGCTCAGTAAGCGGGTGAATGCTTGCCGAGCGGTGGAGCTGGAACACAGACCACTGCTGACTTGTATAAAATCCTGTATGTGCCCTCAGGGTTGGGGAAATGGGCGTCAGGGAAGGTTTTGGAGAAGATGGGATCTGGATTCTATCCAAGGCTGGTAATGGTGCGCCGTGTCGGGCCACGTCCGCCCCCAGAACGGCTGTGGCAAGCCTCCGGAGGGCGGCCTGTGCCCCTGAAGGTCTTAGGCACCGGCACGAAGACGCAGTCTGTGGGTTTCAGAAGAGCCCGCTCGGCCCTGCCCGGCATCTGCTAGAGATTCCGAGGTCGCCCCTCCCCCGCCAAGCGTTCTTGGTGTGTGCGTTCTCTGAACGGACAGGGAGGATTAAAGTGAGTTCCAGGGTTTTGTGCAATCTTTGAAGATAAGGAGTCCAGTTGGTGTTTGGAGCAGAATTCTTTGTGCTGCCAAGGCATTCCTGAGAGGCCAGAGGCGCAGAAAGCCCCAGCTTGCCGTGGGGGTGGGGGTCCCGGGGTCCAGAGCGGATGGCGTTTCATTCACACATTCATTCATCCCCCCTCCCCTGGCAGAGAGGTGCTGGATTCCTCCTCGGGGCTGGTGTCTTGCCCAGGACTGAGAATACAGTGGTGAGAGAGGAAGAAAGAAGAAAAAAAAATCCAAACAAAAATCCCAGCTTGTTTCTGCTCCAGAGCAGCCAGCCCTGTAGAGAAGAGAGATTTAACCAAGTGTCTGAGAACCTAGTGCAAGTACCTGGGTGAGAGGTGCTGGGAGGGCCGGACCACAGAAGACGTGACAGGACCAGAACTTGTCTCAGGGGCCAGAGGAGGGGCTTCCTGGAGGAAGCGGCATTTGAGTCAGATTTTAACGAAAGGTTCCCTTCCCTGGTGGCTCAGAGGGCCAAGACTCTGCCTGCAATGCAGGAGACCCAGGTTCGATCCCTGGGTTGGGAAGATCCCCTGGAGGAGAGCATGGCAACCCGCTCCAGTACTCTTGCCTAGAGAACGCCATGGACAGAGGAGCCTGGCGGGCTACAGTCCATGGGGCTGCAGAGAGTCAGACACGCCTGAGGGGCTGTCATGCTTGACGGCTGCGTAGGAGTTCGGGAGCGGAGGGACAGCCTGTGCTCCGTGGTGGGAGTGTGGCTGGTACCAGGGCCCGGGGAGGTGAGTGAGTGAAGCCAAGGAACAGAGACTGACGGGGAGCAGGCGGGACAGGCTGACGAGAGGCAGGGCGGGGCACTGGAGCGGGGTGCTGGAGTGAACTGCTTCGTTTCCGAGTGATCCCGGCCTTTGGGAAGGCGAGGGGAGCGTGGAAACCCACTGTTTGCTGGCTGACGATGCAGCGCCTCAGTGTTCTGTTTCTCTGCTTTCGGCTCAGCCGCCAAGAGGAACTGAGAATCAGGTGGAACTGTCATGTCGGGTTCTCAGGGACTCTGTGGCCTTCCCGGGAGGGGGGTGTCATCCCTGGGGACCAGGACGGTTGATCCTACAGAGGGTGGGGGGCGGAGTTGGACAAATCGGCAGCATTTAGGGTCTTCTGAGGTTGGCGGCCCATCACCCCTATCTAGCTCTCAAACACTGTTAATGCCCCAGAAGAACACCCCACACCCATGAGATGATCCCGTCCTCCCCTCCTCCCGTCTCCTGGCCCACCTGCTCCCTGTCTCCACGGACCGGCCTAATCTGGATATTTCATGTCCGTAGGATCCAATTATATTGGTCTTCATGCCTAACGCTTTCACTGAGGACAATGTTTTCACAGTTCATCTACTGTTCATTTCCTGGACCAGTACTTCATCCCTTTTTGTGATTGAATACTACTCCAGCGCACAGCTAGACCACATTTATTTACCCATTTTTCTGTTTCTGCAAAGCCCATCAGACCTTGCGCCCTGGAGGCAGCTTGCCTTCCTGCAGTGATCCTTGTTCCAGGAGTGGGTTCACCTTCCCCATGCACACGGCCTCTGCCATCCTCCCAGGGCCTCTCACTCGCTAACACGAACACGTGGGCTGTTTCTAGCCTTTGGCTATTGTGCACTGCTTCTCGGAGGACAGTGTCCTAGCTCCGCAGGGATCGTTGTCAAGCTGACGCAGGAGCTGAGCCATTAAGGAGCCTTTTCATGTTCTATCTACTTGTTTTTGACTGTGCTGGGTCTGCCTTGCTGTGCTGGCTTTCTCTAGGCGCAGCAAGCGGGGGCTGCTCTCCAGTGAACGCTGTGCCGGCTTTTCATTTCAGCGGCTTCTCTCAGGGAGCATGGACTGGGGCTGGCAGCTTCAGTACCCGCGGTGCTCCGGCTTACTCGTCCCACGGCGTGTGGAATCTTCCCGGGCCTGGGGTGGAACCCGTGTCCCCTGCAGCGGCAGGCGGATTCTTAACCACTGGGCCACCACGGAGTCTCGGGGGCTTTTGTATGTTCCAGCCGCCTGGTAGGTTCTGGGTGACAGAAAGGAAGACAGGACGGGTGGGTCTCGGGGTCATGGTCCCATTGTCCTGCCGCCGGCCCCGGGGAGCATCCTGCCAGACCCTGTGTTGGTGAGTGAGATGCCCTCTGAGGTCTTGGCGAGTGCTGTTGGCAGAGGCCGTGTGGACGGGAGAGATGAACCCACTCCTGAAACACGGATCAATGCAGGAAGGCACGTTGCCTCCGGGGCGGAAGGTCTGACGGGTTTTGACAGACTCTCCTTGACACGGGGGTGCTGGGCGGTTGTGTGACGTCAGTTGCACGCTCAGCAGCGGCAGAGGCTACAGCAGTGTCGGTGGGAGGAGCCGCAGGTGGGTGGGCTGGCGCAGAATCTCCAAACCCGTGAGCACACTGCTCGGGTCTTGCCCTCGATGTTCGAGCCCTGGGTGGTGGGCAGAGAGGCAGGCTGACCCCTCTGCGGGCGAGCATCCTGACCCCCCTCACCACCCCGGCCGTGCTCACACCAGTGCCCCCCAGAGCCGATTGCCTGCAGACCAGCCCACCCGCTTCTCCCAAAAAACCTCCGGGTCTCTGACCTTCCAGTCCGCTCCTAACACGCTGCTTGCCCCTGCCCTGGGAGCATCGTAGACTCTGATCTCCTGCTGCTTCTCAGCCGTGCAAAGTTGATGACAAATATTCTGCTTGAAGCTCCATCAGGGGGACCCCCCGCCAAGTGGAGGCAGGGGCTGGATCGCGGCGGGGGGGGCGCTGTCGTCCTGACATGCGAGAGTCACCAGCCAGCCAGTGGGCGGGGTGGGTGGAAATTACACCTTTAGGAAACTGTGACAGGCCGAGAAGGAAGGCTGAGAGGTTGTGCCCTGGAGGAGCGGCAGGATAAGCTTCACCCCCCGCCCCCGGGGTTTCATCATGTTCTGAATGGTGCAGATCCGCAGCTATTTTTTATTGTTTGGTAATACTTTTAAAATTTTGCAACAAGCCCATTCAGCAGGCAACCAGCGGATACATAAAAATCACGCTTGACAAAAACGATGAATTTTGATTTCCTTTTCTCATGAGTGGAGCATTTAACTTGCATGAAATAGGTGAGGATATTGGACTCCGGGTGGGGCAGTGGCTACAGCACTGAGTGGACAGGAAGCAGAGGGCATGACCATGGGCATGGCACCAGCTGGTCACCAGGGGGTGGTCACCAGGGGGCGGTCACCAGGGGGCAGTCAGGAGGGGGTGGTCACCAGGGGGTGGTCACCAGGGGGCGGTCAGGAGGGGGCGGTCACCAGGGGGCAGTCACCAGGGGGTGGTCACCAGGGGGCGGTCACCAGGGGGCAGTCAGGAGGGGGTGGTCACCAGGGGGTGGTCACCAGGGGGCAGTCAGGAGGGGGCGGTCACCAGGGGGCGGTCACCAGGGGGTGGTCACCAGCGGGCGGTCACCAGGGGGCGGTCACCAGGGGGCGGTCAGGAGGGGTGGTCACCAGGGGGCGGTCACCAGGGGGCGGTCACCAGGGGGTGGTCACCAGGGGGCGGTCAGGAGGGGTGGTCACCAGGGGGCGGTCACCAGGGGGCGGTCACCAGGGGGTGGTCACCAGGGGGCGGTCAGCAGGGGTGGTCACCAGGGGGCGGTCACCAGGGGGTGGTCACCAGGGGGCGGTCAGGAGGGGTGGTCACCAGGGGGCGGTCACCAGGGGGTGGTCACCAGGGGGCAGTCACCAGGGGGTGGTCACCAGGGGGCGGTCACCAGGGGGTGGTCACCAGGGGGCGGTCAGGAGGGGTGGTCACCAGGGGGTGGTCACCAGGGGGTGGTCACCAGGGGGCGGTCACCAGGGGGCGGTCACCAGGGGGTGGTCACCAGGGGGCGGTCAGGAGGGGTGGTCACCAGGGGGTGGTCACCAGGGGGCGGTCACCAGGGGGCGGTCACCAGGGGGTGGTCACCAGGGGGCGGTCACCAGGGGGTGGTCACCAGGGGGTGGTCACCAGGGGGCGGTCACCAGGGGGCGGTCAGGAGGGGTGGTCACCAGGGGGTGGTCACCAGGGGGCGGTCACCAGGGGGCGGTCAGGAGGGGTGGTCACCAGGGGGCGGTCACCAGGGGGCGGTCACCAGGGGGTGGTCACCAGGGGGCGGTCAGGAGGGGTGGTCACCAGGGGGCGGTCAGGAGGGGTGGTCACCAGGGGGTGGTCACCAGGGGGCGGTCAGGAGGGGTGGTCACCAGGGGGCGGTCACCAGGGGGCGGTCACCAGGGGGTGGTCACCAGGGGGCGGTCAGGAGGGGTGGTCACCAGGGGGTGGTCACCAGGGGGCGGTCACCAGGGGGGTGGTCACCAGGGGGCGGTCACCAGGGGGCGGTCACCAGGGGGTGGTCACCAGGGGGCGGTCACCAGGGGGTGGTCACCAGGGGGCGGTCAGGAGGGGTGGTCACCAGGCGGTGGTCACCAGGGGGTGGTCACCAGGGGGTGGTCACCAGGGGGCGGTCAGGAGGGGTGGTCACCAGGGGGCGGTCACCAGGGGGTGGTCACCAGGGGGCGGTCACCAGGGGGTGGTCACCAGGGGGTGGTCACCAGGGCGCGGTCACCAGGGGGCAGTCACCAGGGGGTGGTCAGGAGGGGTGGTCACCAGGGGGCGGTCACCAGGGGGCGGTCACCAGGGGGCGGTCAGGAGGGGTGGTCACCAGGGGGCGGTCACCAGGGGGCGGTCACCAGGGGGTGGTCACCAGGGGGCGGTCACCAGGGGGCAGTCACCAGGGGGCGGTCACCAGGGGGCAGTCACCAGGGGGGGGTCAGGAGGGGTGGTCACCAGGGGGCGGTCACCAGGGGGCGGTCACCAGGGGGCGGTCAGGAGGGGTGGTCAGGAGGGGGCGGTCAGGAGGGGTGGTCAGGAGGGGTGGTCACCAGGGGGCGGTCACCAGGGGGCGGTCACCAGGGGGTGGTCACCAGGGGGCGGTCACCAGGGGGCGGTCACCAGGGGGTGGTCACCAGGGGGCGGTCAGGAGGGGTGGTCACCAGGGGGCGGTCACCAGGGGGCGGTCAGGAGGGGTGGTCAGGAGGGGTGGTCACCAGGGGGCGGTCAGGAGGGGTGGTCAGGAGGGGTGGTCAGGAGGGGGCGGTCAGGAGGGGTGGTCACCAGGGGGCGGTCAGGAGGGGTGGTCAGGAGGGGGCGGTCAGGAGGGGTGGTCACCAGGGGGCGGTCACCAGGGGGTGGTCACCAGGGGGTGGTCACCAGGGGGTGGTCACCAGGGGGCGGTCACCAGGGGGTGGTCAGGAGGGGTGGTCACCAGGGGGCGGTCAGGAGGGGTGGTCACCAGGGGGCGGTCACCAGGGGGCGGTCTCCTGGAGAAGGTGCAGCTGCAGCTCAAGGACACACAAGTCTGAAGCCTGTCATTTTCTTCAGAGAGAACGTCTGTTCTTCAAATTTAATTTTGCTGTTTTTCCATCCGCAGTCTTGTGCGCTCGTCCTCGGGAGAAATTCCCAAGCCGTTGAGGGACGGCCGTTTAGATTGGCTCCGTCAGTCATCTGAAGCAAGAAATCAGTTAAATTAATTCCAAAAATGTTTTGATTTTTTAAATCCAGTGGATAGACTATAGGTAAAGCATCTGGAATGTCATTGGAACAAATGTGAAACATCTGATGTACTGCCAATCCTGGTGTAAATTCAGTGAAAACAAAACAGACTCTTCAACACTGAAGTTTTGTTCTTTTTGAAAGTGATTACAAGAAGATGAATTTGGGAGGATCACAGCACTCTGCTAAAAACATGCAATATTTTGACTAAATTAAGCCAAAGCTATGGTTTTTCCAGTAGACATGTACGGATGTGAGAGCTGGGCCATAAAGAAAATAGAGCCCCGAAAAAAATGATGCTTTTCAATTTTGGTGTTGGGAAAGACTCTTGAGAGTCTCTTGGACAGCAAGGAGATGAAACCAGTCCATCCTAAAGGAAATCAACCCTGAATATTCATTGGAAGGACTGATGCTGAAGCTGAAACTCCAGTACTTTGGCCACTTGATGTGAAGAGCTGACTCACTGGAAAAGACCCTGATGCTGGGAAAGACTGAAGGAGGAGGAGAAGGGGACGACAGAGGATGAGATGGCTGGATGGCATCACCAACACAATGGACATGAGTTTGAGTAAACTCCGGGAGTTTGTGATGGACAGGGAGGCCTGGCGTGCTGCAGTCCATGGGGTCACAGAGAGTCGGTCACAACTTAGCAACTGTACAACAACAACAAAGAAACCAATTAATAGTGAGAACAGGTTGTGGTTTGCACAAAATTCCTCATTGCATTTAAGCCAGCTTGACGTCAGCCAATAAATATAGAAGGTGGAGTCCTTCAAATATGTAGATACTTATATATTTTTATATATACACACAAATGCACAGAATAAACTGACCCATAACGTTTGTTTCAAAGGCAACATGCAGTTAAAGGAAAAACCATCAGAACATCAGTGTGTGCTTCCTCCGCCTGCTGCTTGTCATCTGAGTGCAGAAATGCTGCGGCCATTGAAGAGTTATCTGGGATGGTGTTGGATGTTTTGGAAAAGGAGTCTTCTGCGAGTGATTGAAACTTGCTTGGAGAGCTTTAAACAAAGGATTTGACAAACGGAGCCAAGGCATGTGAGCTTTTGAATCTTTTAAGAGTTGTGATGATTGAAGACAAAGTTTGCAGAGCTGAGGCTGCTGAAGCTCGTTGCTGTGAAAGCAAAGGTGGCAGCAGACACTTTTACCTGGAGGGCTCAGACAGTGCCTTGGATCTAATTTCAGACTGTACAACTGTGCTTCGGAAAATCGTGCTTGTGGGGAGAATGTTTTGAGGGTGCTTTTAGGTTTAATTGGATAAATTTATATCCTGAAGCTAAGTGGAACAAAATGGAGAGAGCTGTTCAAAAGAGTCATATGTGGAGACAACCCACCTCAATTTGCCTTATAAATACATCTGCTGACAAAAGGCCTTCTGAACAGAGATGCACCTGAGAGGATATTTGGGCAGAAAATGTGCACGTTTCAGCAAAACAAAATCAAACAAATAAAACCTGGGATTGTGAAAATCCTCCATCCTGCAGAAATGGCACTGAACTTACCAGGTATCTCAGCATTTTTCAAGGATGTATTTTCTCAAATAAAAGTACTAGGGCTTGCCTGTTGGCTCAGATGGTAAAGAACCTGCCTGCCTGCAGGGCCAGAGACCTGGGTTTGATTCCTGGGTTGGGAAGATCTCCCGGAGAAGGGAATGGCCACCCACTCCAGCATTCCTGCCTGGAGAATCCCATGGACAGAGGAGCCTGGCGGTCTACATACAGTCCATGGGGTCGCAAAGGGTCAAACACTACTGAGCAACTAACACTTTCACTTTCTTTTTTCCACAGAGAAAGGGCTAGTGAAGGCCTCAAGGAATTCAAGTTAATTCACATAAATTTGAATGATTTGCCAGAAATTTTAAGCATAAAAAATAAGACCAAATTGGAATAAACACCAGCGACACAGATTAGAATGTATGCACGAGAAGAGTGATGGGCCAGAGATTATAAATACATGCACTTTATTTCACTTTAATGTGCTCAGTTGTGGTTTCCTATTTTTAGAAAACATTTTAGTTTCGGAAGTAGTTGTGGAATGAAACTATTTTGCAGAGCCTCCACGACAATACCACTAACTTGCAGGTGAGCGCGCACAGCCAGCCTGGGTAACTTTGGCTCCAGCTCCTTCCCTGCTGCGGCGGTGTCCGCGTTTATAATCCCTGCTTCAGGGCCAGGCGCTCAGCTCGGCTCCTCAGCTGTGTGGATCTCTAACACCGGTGTTTATTTTAACTTGATCTTAAAAAGAATTTTTTTTTTTTCACGAAATTGCTGCCAAACGTTCAAGTTTATGGGAATTAATTGAACTTTCTCGAGGCCCCCTCTAGCCCTTTCTCTGTGAGCCATCATGGTTTCATTTCAGGCACATCCTCTCGATGCAGTTTCCCAGGTAAAGGGCCCACCTGTCAATGCAGGAGACGCGGGTTCTGTCCCTGGGTCAGGAAGGTCCCCTGGAGGAGGAAATGGCAACCCACTCCAGGATTCTTGCCTGGAGAATCCCACGGACAGAGGAGCCTGGCGGGCTACAGTCTGTGGGGTTGCGGGAGTCGGACATGACTGAAGCGGCTGAGCATGTGCTCTTGAGAGAGGCTGGGCTGGGGAGCCCTGCGGGGAGGACGGATCCGCATCCCCACAGCTGGGCTCAGGGAGAGAGGTGGTGTTGGCCTCGCCACCCTCTGCATCGTCTGGGGAGCCTCGCCATGGAAGCTCCATCTCTGCACCACGGCCCCAAGGGAACAGGCCCCTTCCGGTCAGACAGGCCTCTCCATGAGTCCCCGTAGCCAGGACCCCACGGCCTCCAGACACACTCGAATGAATGAATGAATGATTGGCCTCCCACCTCAGGGGCTCTTGCTGAGGCCCTCCCCCCTCCTCTGTCCCTTGACTCAGCCCCAACATACCCACCCCCCAGGTCTTCTGTAGGGGCTCCTCTTCTGGAGGCCGAGTGGGCTTCTGTCCAGGCTGCTGGAGATCTCTACCCCCAGGAAGACAGCTCCACCAGGGGTCCCCTGATGCTCCGTCCAGGTGCAGATCCTGACACCCCCAGGGTAGGTTCCCATCACCCCCTCCCAGAGGCCTCTGTCTGCAGGGGTGCCATAGGTCCCACACAGAGCCTGCATGCCCGGGGAGGACCCCGCGGCCTCTGGTTTCTGGGCTCTGGCCTGACTCAGCCTCTGCTCTGCTGCCTCCTTCTTCTTGCAGGGAGTAGGCTCTGGCCCTTTCCTCTGCGCCCAGGTGCAGGGAAGAGGGAAGCCACCAACCTGAGGTTTGGGGGAAACAGAGGCCTGTGGTGTTGGAGAAGACTCTTGAGAGTCCCCTGGACTGCAAGGAGATCCAACCAGTCCACCCTAAAGGAAATTGGTCCTGGGTGTTCTTTGGAAGGGCTGATGTTGAAGCTGAAGCTCCAATACTTTGGCCACCTGATGCAAAGAGCTGACTCATTGGAAAAGACCCTGATGCTGGGAGGGATTGGGGGCAGGAGAAGGGGACAACAGAGGATGAGATGGTTGGATGGCATCACCGACTTGATGGACATGAGTTTGAGCAAGCTCCTGGAGTTGGTGATGGACAGGGAGGCCTGGCATGCTGCGGTCCACGGGGTCACAGAGTCAGACACGACTGAACTGAACTGAACTGAACTGAACTGAGGGCTGGTTGCTCGGGGCCAGCTGCCTGACTCGCTCTGAGCTTCTGGTGATAAAGGATGGAGCTGGCTTCAGGGCACAGGGGCCTCAGGATGGGAGGGGTCTGGAGAGCTGGCAGGCCCGGATCTCGGATGGGGGTGCTGGGAGAGGACTGTACTCCTCGGTGTGGGGCTGGCGGGCCAGGCCCCCGTGAGGATGGAGCAGGGGGATGTTCAGCTGGTGTGGCCGTGGGGCCTGAACCCAGCCTGCCTCTTTCCTGCTCTCAGAGCCCGGAGCTCACCAGGTTCCTGCTGCTGCCGCCGAGGGCAGGGCCTGAGCTGGGGAGACCATCTCCGGGAGGTGGAAGGCGGAGGTGGGGACGTGGCGGCTACAGCCCTTGCCGGCCGGCCTGCTGGTCTGTGGGAGGCCTGGCGGGGTGACTCATCGGAGTGCGGAGCTGAGCGGAACGGGGCCCAGCTGTTCCCAGAGGCGCCGGGAGGTCCCTGTGTTGCAAGCCGAGCAAGGAGGAGGCAGGCCAGCACTCCCACCTGCTGACCTCCCTGGGAAAGGCTGCCGCAGGCCCCGGACTGGAGGTCCAGCCTGCACCGCCCAGCCCTCAGAACCCGAGCCTCTGGGTGCCGGAGCCGGGAGGTCCTAGGCACATGCACGGCCGGGCTCCTGGTCGGGTCTGCGGAGCTGGAGCAGGCTGTCCCTCCTTATATGGGGGCCTGTGATGAGGAAACCCAGGCGCCCAGAAATGAAGTAACCGGCCCAAGGCCCCGAGGTCCCTGGGGCTGGAGCCAGAGGTTTCGGAGAACCCACCACTGCTGTCTGCCCTGGGAGCCGCGGTCCAGCCCAGGTGGCAAATGCCTGGGAGGAGCCGTGCCCCCTCCAGACACACGAAGGAGGGTGCTCTGCCCCCTAGCAGGAGGCCGCCTCGGCGAGCTTCTGCCCCAGCCCCTGGCAGACCTCCCACCTGATCAGAATCGATGGGTCGTGTGATGTTCGAGTCTCCAGCCCCCCAGGGCGGCAGGAGCCCACACCCATGGTGAGCTGTGAAGGCCCGGCCTGGACACTGGGTCCCAGACGTCCCTGTCCACACCCAAGCTCACACTCGGGAGCCGCCCCCCGCCCCAGGTCCACCCCTCACAGTGTCTTCGCCGTCTCTCCTTCCCTGTGAAGTCCCCGGAGACTCTAGACTCTCAGCCGCCTTGCTAGAACCTCCACCTCCATCACTCCGTGGCTTCTCCTCTGTGTCTACATCTCCTCTTCTTACAAGGACGCCGGTCATCGGGTTGAGGGCCATCCTGACCCAGGAGGAGCATGTCTGCAGCCTTAACTCATTATGTCTGCACAGACCCTGTTTCCCAGAGTCGCAGTCTGAGGTTCTGGGTGGTCGCACATTTGAGGAGATGCTTATCTATCTACTTTCTTACAAAGAAGCAGAGTTAGTCAGAGGATGCAGGAAGCAAGGCTCCCTCGGCTTCCTGCTTGTGGGCCCCTGGTTGACAGGTGTGTTAACGTTACCCGGCTGGATCCTCGTGACACACGAGGCATCATTGTTTGCATACATTCAGGGCCCATTTAGACGTTCCACATGTTTCCACCCAACTGTCTATGTTCACCATCTCTTCTTACAAACATCTTTCCACTGGAGCCATGTTGGGCATGCCTGGAATCCACCCTTTAGGATTTCCTGCAGAGACAGTCTGATGCTGGTAACTTTCTCCACTTTCATTGTCCTGAAAATGTGTTTATTTTCCCCTCATTCTTGGAAAGCATTTCTGCTGGGTATTTTCTGTCAGGTCATGAAGGTGGCCTTTCAAGGGCTTGTGGTTTTCATTCCTGCATTGGACAAGTCAACCGTCAGTGTTACTCGCCAGAAAGCAATCTGTCTCCTTCTTCGGCTGCTTTTCAAATACATTTGACCTTTGAACACCACGGGGGTTAGGGGTACTGACCCCCCACTGTCAAAAATTCGAGTAACTTTTGACCTCCCCAAAGCTTGGCTACTAATAGCTTACTGTTGACAGAATCATATAACTTGGTCAGTTATGTGTATTTTGTATATCATAGGTACTGTATGCAGTATTTCTTTTTTTAAATAAAGTAAGCTAGGAAAAGAAAATGTCATTCAGAAACTTGTAAGGAAAAGAAAATGCATTTAAACACTGGGCTGTGTTTATCCATACCGTAAGTTTGCATCATCTGTTCACAGGATGAGTCATCTGCCAGTGCTGACATCAGCGTTGTCTTACGTGATACAAAGCACAGTACCTGTCACATGGATTGCTAGAATCGGACATCGAAAATGAAAAGATAATGTGAAGAACCCATATTTACTTATAGGTGTAACGATTCACGCACTGATAGCAGAAAAGCAACAGTGTGATTCCTTTGTGGTCACCTCGTGTCATCAACACAGCCGCTTCGCGGGAGCCTAACCTAACACTCATGAATTTTTTTTGCTTGCTTTTCTTTAGTTGCTAAGTTGTGTCCAACTCTTTTGCCATCCCAGGGACTGTAGCCTGCCAGGCTCCTCTGTTTGTGGGATTATCCAGGCAAGAATAGTGGAGCACGTTGCCATTTTCTTCTCCAGGGGAGCTTCCCAATCCAGGGATCAAACCCACGTCTCCTGCACTGGCAGGCGGAGTCTTTTCCACCAGGGCCATCAGGGAAGCCCAGCGCTAATGAATGGATCAGTATAAGGTGTTTATGACAGAGAGGGAATTCCCTGGGGGCCCAGCGGTTAGGACTCAATGTTTTCACTGCTGTGCCTGGGTCCTATCCCTGGTTGGGGAACTAAGATCCTCCAAGCCATACAGTGTCCCCGTCCCCCAAAATGTTTATGACATACAGTTCAGTTCAGTTCAGTTCAGTCGCTCAGTCGTATCTGACTCTTTGTGACCCCATGGACTGCAGCACACCAGGCCTCCCTGTCCATCACCAGCTCCCGGAGCTCACTCAAACTCACGTCCATTGAGTTGGTGATGCCATCCAACCATCTCATCCTCTGTCGTCCCCTTCTCCTCCCGCCTTCAATCTTTCCCAGCATCAGGGTCTTTTCAAATGAGTCAGTTCTTCCCATCAGGTGGCCAAAGTATTGGAGTTTCAGCTTCAGCATCAGTCTTTCCAATGAACACCCAGGGCTGATCTCCTTTAGGATGGACTGGTTGGATCTCCTTGCAGCCCAAGGGACTCTCAAGAGTCTTCTCCAACACCACAGTTCAAAAGCATCAATTCTTCAGTGCTCAGCTTTCTTTATAGTCCAACTCTCATATCCATACATGACTACTGGAAAAACCATAGCTTTGACTAGATGGACCTTTGTTAGCAAAGTAATGTCTCTGCTTTTTAATATGCTATCTAGGTTAGTCATAGTTTTTCTTCCAAGGACCAAGCGTCTTTTAATTTTATGGCCACAGTCACCATCTGTGATTTTGGAGGCCCCCCCCCCCCAAAATAAAGTCTGTCACTGTTTCCGCTGTTTCCCCTTCTATTTGCCATGAAGTGATGGGACCAGATGCCATGATCTTAGTTTTCTGAATGTTGAATTTTAAGCCAACTTTTCCGCGCTCCTCTTCTACTTTCCTCAAGAGGCTCTTTAGTTCTTCTTCGCTTTCTGCCATAAGGGTGGTGTCAACTGCGTATCTGAGGTTATTGATATTTCTGCTGGCAATCTTGATTCCAGCTTGTGCTTCATCCAGCCTGGCATTTCACATGATGTACTCTGCATATAAGTTAAATAAGCAGGGTGACAATATACAGCCTTGATGTACTCCTTTCCTGATTTGAAACCAGTCTGTTGTTCCATGTCCATTTCTAACTATTGCTTCTTGACCGGCATACAGATTTCTCAGGAACTAAGATCCTACAAGCCATATGGTGTGTCCCCCCCAAAATGTTTATGATATACAGCTTTACAGTAATATTTATATACAGTCACATTTATAATACAATACTGGAAATACTGTTACATTAGGGAAAAAAAACACCCCTGATGATATAGGCTGATATTCAGTTTCTGTGGTTCCTCCAATTAGGAGAGCGAGAGGGACACTGTACTGTAATGCAAGCTTTCTGGAAGCGAAGTCATAAGCAGTAAGAAAACAAACACACCATTTATTTTATATTAAATATCACTTACTTATGCCTAGGTGAGCATAGACTAGTATCCACGTAGGTTTTATGCATTCATGACATATGTAACTTTTTCTTAAATTGTTTGTTATTTCTAGGCTATGCAGTTTGTCTGTGAGTTTCTTCATATTGTCCTGAATCCATGTATCCATCTGTCCATCCATCCATCTATCCATCCATCTTCCCACCCATCTATTCATCTATCCACCCATCCATCTATCTATCATCCACCCACCCTTCCATGTATCCATCCATCCATCCACCCACCCACTCATCCGTTAGAATTGCTGAAACACATTCAAGCTCCATTTTTAATTTTTTGAGGCCCACTATGCTATTTTCCATACTGACAGCGGTAATTTACTTTGCCTTACCAGGGGTTCCCTTTTCCCAAAGTCCTTGCCAGTGTTTGCTATTTCTTATCTTTTTGGTGATGGTCATCCTAACGGGTGTGAAGTAGTATCTCATTTCAGCTTTGATTTGCATTTCTCTGATGGTTAGTGATGTTGAACATCTCTATGTGTACTTGTTGGTTATTTGTATATGTCTTCTTTGGGAAAACGTCTATTCAGCTACTCTGCCAATTTTTAAACCAAATTTTTGATTTTTGTTACTGAGTTGCATGTATTCCTAACATGATTTAGCTATTAGCCCTTCATCAAATACATGACTTGCAAATATTTGTTTCTATTCTGTAGGTTGCCTTTTCATTTTGTTCATATTTCCCTTTGTTGTGCAGAAGAGTTTAGTTTGATGTAGTTCTACTTTGCTTATTTTTACTTTTGTTGCTTTTGCTTTTAGTGTCAAATCCAAAATCTGTCTTCAGCTTCTTCCAGAGTCCTGTTAATGTTGATATTTTGACATCTTACCAAGAATTATGAATGTTTTTAATGACATCTACAAGGGTGAATCCTTTCTAGAATATTTTTAGTTAACTTGGCTCAGATCCATCAAAGGAACCACTACCTATGGCAGTTGCAGCCTTACAACATTTATTTCTTAAGTAATGAGAATTGAAATGACTCCCTGATCCATGGGCTACAGAATGGATGCGGTGTTAGCAGCCATGGGAACAACGTTGATCTCACTGTACGTCACCAACCCCATCAGAGCTCTTGGGTGGCCAGGAGCACTGTCAAAGAGCAGTCCTATTTTGAAAGGAATCTTTTTTATTTTCTGAGCAGTAGTTCCCAATAATGGGATTAAAATGTTCCGCAAACCATACTGTAAACAGACGTGCGGTCATCCAGGCTTTGTTTTCCATGTACAGAGCACAGGCTGAGCAGAGTCAGCATCACTCATGAGGGCCCCAGGATCTTCAGATGGTGCATGAGCACCAGCTTCAGCTTCAGGCCCCCAGCTGCGTCAGCCCCCAACAAGAGAGTCAGCCTGCCCTTTGAAGCCTTGAAGCCAGGCACTGACTTCTCTCTGGCTGCGAAAGGCCTGGATGGCAGCTTCTTCCAGGGGAGGCTGCTTCCTCTACACTGAGTATCTGCCGTCTAGTGTAGCCTCCCCCAAGGATGGTCTGAGCTGGGTCTTCCCGATGACTCGCTGCAGCTTCCACGTCAGCCCTTGCTGCTTCCGCTGCACTTGTCCGTTAGGAGACGGCTTCTCCCCCGAACCCTCACGAGCCAACCCTGCCAGCTTCAGAGTTTTCTTCTGCAGCCTCCTCTCCCCACTCAGCCTTCACAGAATCGAAGAGATTAGGGTCCTCCTCTGGATGAGGCTTTGGCTTAAGGGAATGTTGGGCTGGTTTGATCTTCTATCCAGACCACCCGAACTTTCTCTGCACCAGCAGGAAGGCTGTCTCTTTCTTATCATTCACATGATCCCTGGAGCAGCACTTTTAATTTCCTTCAAAGGCTCTCTTGGCCTTCACATCTTGGTTAACTGTTTGGTGCAAGAGGCCTAGCTCCAGGCCTGTCTCAGCTTCTGACACACCTTCCTCACTGAGCTCCATCGTTTCTAGCTTTGATTTAAAGTCAGAGACGAGCAGCTCTTTCTTTCCCTTGAACACCTGGAGGTCACGGGAGGTTCTTAATCGGCCAAATGTCACTACTGTTGCATCTCGGGGAAAAGGGAGGCTGGAGGAGAGGGAGAGAGATGGGGGAGCTGTCAGAACACACGTTTTGTCGGTTCAGTCCGCTGTCTCATGTGGGTGCAGCTCATGGCTTCTCAGATAACGACAACAGTAACACCAGAGGCCACAGGTCACCATAACGGATCTAACAGTAATGGAAATGTTTGAAACACAGGAAAGATTCCCCAAATGCAGCACAGAGACACAAAATGAGCAAATGCTTTTGGGAAAATGGAAGTGATAGACTTGCTTGACACAAAACTTTAATTTGTAAAAGACGAAATATCTGTGAAGTGCAATAAAATGAGCTTTGTCTGTATTGAAAGACCAGTTTTGGCTTCTTTGTTGGCAGGGGATAGATCATAGACATATGGGTTCATTCTGGGATTCTCCGTCCTGTCCCCTTGGTTTACGTGTCTGTTCTTTGTACAGTACCATACTGTTTTTATTATTATAGTTTTGCACCATAATTTGAAAGTGGAAGTGTGATGCTTCCAGCTTTTTTTCTTTCTCAAGGTTGCTTTGGGGACTTCCTTGGTGGTCCAGAGGTTAAGAATCTGCCTGCCAACGCAGAGGACACAGGTTTAATCCCTGGTCCAGGAAGATTTCACATGCTGAGGGGCAGCTTAGCCACGATCACTGAGCCCCTGTGCTGCCACAGATGCCCATGAGCCTGAGTGCCGTGCCCACAGCAAGAGAGAAGGCGCCGGAGTGAGGAGCTCGCGCCCCATGCCCGAGAGGAGGCGCCTCTTGCTACGGCGGGAGGAAGCCCAGGTGCAGCCACAGACCCAGCACAGCTGAAAAGACAAGATCGCTTTGGGTATTTGGTTTCATGAAAATTAGGGTTGTTGTTTTATTTTACTGTATTTTTGAGCTGTGCCACAAGGCTTGCGGGATGTTGCCTGACCAGGGATTGAATCTGGGCCATGGCAGTGAAAGCCTGGAATCCTAACCACTAGTCTACCAGGGAACTTCCCGGGTATTTTTATGTTTTGTTTTAAAAAATGATTGCTGTTTTATTTTCAGATGTACCATTTTATTTTAACCTTTTTAGATCATTGTGCACGGCATGTGGGCTCTTCGTTCCCTGACCAGGGATGGACCCGTGCCCCTGCAGTGGGAGGACAGTCTCAACCGCTGACCAGGGCAGTCCCTGCTGGTTCTGCTTCTGTGGAAAATGCCGCTGCAATTGTACTGAAGCTGCAGATCGCTTTGGGTAGTATGGACATTTTAACCACACGAATTCTTCCAATCCATGAGTGTGGAATATCTTTCCACTTATGTGTATTTTCTTTAATGGCAAGGAAAATTATTTAAAGGTTGAAAAGAAGAAAGAAAAAGCTATCCTTTTTAAGTCATCTTGGGGTATTATTCTAGGGCATGCAAGGAGTGTTCTTACCTAGAGAATGTGCCCGTGAACTTTGCTCTTTACTGTTAATTAAGAGCCCGGACCATGTTAACTCATAGGTTTGCATGTCGCGGAAGTTGACCCCCAAGGGTCACAGTTCTCTGGCTTGTGGGACCTCGGTTCTGTGTCACCTTTAACTCACCCGTCCTGATCCTCAGACTGTTTCACCCTCTCTTCGGTTCCTGTGTTAATGAGCTCATAAATCGCTGATACAAATTCACCTTATATCTGTGTGACAGCCTTGCTTCCAGTCTGAGAGTCAGGCTTGGATAGACTCCTAGAGCGGTCAGCCACCGCAGCACGTCCTCAGTACAGACTGCATGCTGGTGTCGGGGTCTCCAGCCAGACCAGAGCCCCCGTCTGCGGCTCCTGCACCCAGCTCCCCTGTCCCGCGGGGCCCATTACCCCACTGGGCTAAGGTTCTAAGGACCAGATGAGACCCCGCTAAGCTCTGGAGGAACAATCAGAATAACCAGACTAGGAGTAAACCTAGCTCTCTGTGACCTCCATAGACAACAGGGAGGGCTTCATTTAAAACTGGGGGGAGGGGGTCAAAGGGACACCCCTGGCCCCCCGCCTGGTGGACCCTTACTTGTGGGTGCTCCTCAGCCTTGAGCTCCCAGACCTGCGGCCCTGGGCCTCCAGCTTATCAGGAACTGGCGCCCTGAATTTAAACGGCTTTATGAGATGGAATTCACACGCCGCTCGAGGCTCCCACTGAAGGGGTCCGCCACGGCACGAGTGTGGTCGCTGACGTCACCACGCTCGGCTTTAGGCCAGCTTCTTCATCTGGAGGAGAACCCGCACGTTTTAGCGGGGACCCCCTAATCCCCCCACGCCCATCTGCTTTCTGCCTTGACGGAATTCGCCTCTCCTGGACATTCCGCGTGGATGCAGTCACCTAATCTAGCGGCTTTGCTGGCTGCCGGGAGCGGGGAGGCTGCGCACACCACTCCGGAGGCCCCTGGTGGCCCTGCCGGGGGGCGGGGACCTCAGACCCCCAGCCGCGGCTCTGGGACCGCCGCACCCGCCATCCTGCGCCCCATGGGTGTTTCCTGAGCGCCAACCCTGTGCGGGCCGGGGTAGGGAGATGCCCGTGGACAAGGGGCACACACGTGCCCACCCGCCCTCGAGGCCCAGCCCAGAGCGGGAGCAGTGACCGCTCGCTCGGGGGGTGGGGGCTGTGATGGGGCGGCGGTCCTTCACCTCCGGTCACTGTGGGCCCCCCCAGTGGAGGGCTGCTCACGAGGTGTCCCCCGAGGTGGACCCTGGCCTGGATGGGGCTCCGTCTGTTTTCACTCAGCCTCCACCCGGCCAGGGTGACGTCACCGGAGCCTCCGGGACAGCTCAGCCCGGAGCCCCGGCTGCAGGGCGGGGCTGTGGTCATCTGGGTCGGGGGACGGGGGGGACTGGGGCCTGGCCTGGCAGGCAGGGGTGAGGGCTGTCCACCCTCCCACAGCCCCGCGCTGCCTTCCTGCTGCTCAAGGGCCGTCAGCGCACCAGGCCGGCCGGGCTCTGTGAACGGGCCCAGCCGTGTGGGGAGCCCGCCCCATTCCTCAGGGACTTACCTGCTCCTGCTGCCGGTGACGCAGGGTGGGCCCCTGGGGCCACTGGGCCGAGAGTCCAGTCCTCGAGGGGCTCGGGCCAGGCCCTGCTGCGTCCTGAGATCCCCGGCTCCAGCCCCGACGCTGGGGTTCTGACAGTTACTGGCCGCCCCCCATCCCCACCCTGTGCCAGCCCAGGGAAGCAGCTGGTCACCTCTAACCCTCCCAGCGTTCCTGTCCCCACCGTCCAGGTGAGGGAACCAGCCCAGAGGCCTCAGGGAGACCGGAGGCTGAGACACACATTCTGCTGCCCTGAAGACCGCGCTCTTGGCTCTGCCCACGGGCCGGCGGCTGCTGCCTCGGGTCAAGGGGCCTGGACCTGGGTCCTGAGCCTGAGGCCCGTCTCTGCGGGAGGCCTGGGGCCCAGCAGCTCAGAGCTGCCGTCTCCTCCCCTTGCAGAGTGTGCGCGTGTTGGGGGGCGGGTTACACTCCCCGGCGGCTTGCTGGAGGGCCGGGTGAGATGACAGGTGTCCTGGGCCCTGGGTTGGAAGAGCAGGGGGAGGACAGTGGGGAAGAGCCAGGCCCCGCAGGTCACGGCATCTCCAGGTGAGCGCCAGGGCTGGGAGCGGTGCTTGGAGGCTGTCAGGGCCCAGCTGGAGGGGCAGGTGAAGTTGGTGCCCGTGGGTGACAGAACCCACCTCCCAGGCCCTCTGCCCAAGGCCTTCCCCTGGGAAATCCTGTCCCCTCCCACCGGCAACTCCTCCCTGACTGGCCGCACGTTAACAAACATGTCTGCTCAAGGTAGCGGCATCTCCCTGGTGCCCAGAGGACCCTCTGAGGGCCTTCTGGGGAGAGCGCCTTAACACAGCGCAGGTGGGGTTCTGGGTACCTGGGGGTGGTGCCGCCTTTCCTGCCCGCTCCTCGGGTTCTACGCACCCACAGCCAGGCCCACAGCATCCCTGCCACGTCCCCCTGCCCACTGGGCCTCTGCGGGCTCTTTCCACCGACGAATATTTTCATTCCTATGATGACCTGTGCTGCTCCCGCTCAGGGGCCTTTTCTGTGTGTGTGACCGTGGATGTGGGTCATGCCTGACACCTGCCCTCCCTGCGCTGTCAGCCTGCAAGGCAGCCCAGGCCAGTGAGACGTCGTGCGCTGTCGCAGGGACGGACATACTTGGAACTCTTCTTTTTTAAAAAAAAGTATTTATTTATTTAGCTGCACTGAGTCTTAGTTGCCGCAGGCTGGATTGTCCAGCTTAGTCACAGCACACGGGATCCTGGTCTTTGTTGCAAAAACCCGTCTAGATCCTGGCTCGTCCCTTCCCTCTTGGGAGCGGAGTCTCAGAGCCAAAGTCTGAGACGCTCCCTCCTGGGCTTGACTCCTCTATGTCGTCCACCGAATAAAGCCCATCTCTCAACTTTTAGGTGACAGCTTCAAGTGTAGTGGATTGAGTAGTTCAGTTCAGTTCAGTCGCTCAGTCGTGTCCAACTCTTTGCGATCCCATGGACCGCAGCACGCCAGGCCTCCCTGTCCATCACCAACTTCTGGAGTCCACCCAAACCCATGTCCATTGCATTGGTGATGCCATCCAACCATCTCATCCTCTGTCCTCCCCTTCTCCTCCTGTCTTCAGTCTCTCCCAGCATCACGGTCTTTTCCAGTGAGTCAACTCTTCGCATGAGGGGGCCAAGGTATTGGAGTTTCAGCTTCAGCCTCAGTCCTTCCAATGAACACCCAAGCCTGATCTCCTTCAAGATGGACTGGTTGGATCTCCTTGCAGTCCAAGGGACTCTCAAGAGTCGTCTTCAGCACAACATTTTGAAAGCATCAGTCTTCGGCGCTCAGCCTTCTTTATGGTCCGACTCTCACGTCCACACATGACCGCTGGAGAAACCAGAGCCGACGAGACGGACTTTTGTTGGCAAAGTGATGTCTCTTCTCCATTGCTAGGTTTGTCATAAAGTGGTCTGCATCAAAAAATCTTTGCAAAGTAGGTTCAAGCCTCCCCACCAGCTGCTCCCCAGGGTCCTTGGCCAGGGGTGTACTCAGTAAGCCCTTCACGGAGCAGCAGATGCTCAGAGATGCTGGGAAGAGGATGATGATGTGTCCCAGCCCACGACTGTTTGGCCTCAAGTGATGCACTCAGCCTGTTTTGTCCCTGGATTTCACCGGGGCTTGGGGGTGGGTGAAGCGGGTCCCTCTGGTCTCCCAGCCTCTGCTCTCTACCTGCGTTCAGGGGGTCCCTCCCGGTGCCTCCACTGCCTTGTCCCTTGCCCCCCTCCCTGATCCTCCAGAGCCTGGTGGGGTGAGGCTTTGTCCCTTCTCTGTGCTGGAGACAGGCACCACTCCCGGCGCTAAGCAACCGAGACCCAAACCTGAGCTGTGGCCCCGCCGTGGGCTGGGCTGCACAGGCCTGCCTGCGAGGAGGGCCTCCGGGGCCTGGCCCAGCCACAGGGCCAGGCAGCCTCTCCGGGCCCTGGGTTGGCCTGTCCTCCTGCTCTTTGTGTGACGGCCTCAGGGCTGGCCCAGATCTCCAGGGACCCCATCTCAGCAGATCTGGGGGCTACCCAAGCTCCTCTGGGGGCAGCTGGTCTGGGGCCTGCCAGGGTCTAAGGCCTCCACACCCATGTAACCCCAAATCAAGGCAGCGCCAACCCATTAAATAAGTGTAAGCATGTCTAATGGAGTTTGGTTTTGCCCAAAATGTTGTTTATTCCCCTAGAAACTCCTGTTACTCACATTTTGCCCATCGGTTTTGAGGGGTCCAGGCAGGTGCCTGCTCTGCCTCCCAGGACCAGGGGCCTCCTCTCCCCCGAGCTGACGGCCTGCCTGCCGCCCTTTGCTTGGCCCCAGGCCCGTGGGATCCCCCCAGCGGTGGACGGAGCGAGCTGCCGGCTCCCTTCTCTGCCTGCAGATGGGCTTTCTGTGCCCTTTCCCCCTAGGGGCTGCATCCACCCCTTCTCTGTGTTTCTTTCTTCTCCTCCCCACTCTTCGTTTTTTATTATTATGGGAGTTTTCATTCAACATTTCAAACAAAAAGGGAAAGAAAAGAGACCCACGCTGGCCCATGCGGCCGCCACCTGGACCCAGCAATGACGCTCCTGCCTCTTGGGTGGGAAGGGCCCCTCAGGCACCCCCTGCTCTGGTGACGGGGTAACAACTGCCCCCGGCCCTTTCTTCTCAGTCTGCCCCTCCCTGCTCAGACATCTGTAGCCAGTCCCTCTGCATGAGTCCCCAGCACCCCAGCTGTGTGTTCGCCTGTCCAGACCTCGGCGGACAGATGGACAGACGGCCTGCCGCCTCCTGCTCCTCCTCCCGGCCCTCCTCCGTCTTCCCTCTCCTTCCTCTCCCTCCTCCACTTCCTCCTCCTCCTCTCTGGCCTAATAACCTTTGGAAAGAGAATGGCAGACACCCTGACGCTTCCCCTTCAAACCTTGGCCCGCCTCTCCTGAAAGTAAGGCCCGGCTCCAGCGCGAGCCCAAAGCCGTCCTGGCGCCCGAGAACCCAGCCATCTCCGCACTCAGCAACCAACCCTTGGGTCCGAGTGTCATTTCCGCTGTTGTGCAAAGAGGCACCTAGCAGCTTTGGGGCTGGGACTGCGGACCGTGATTTCACGTCTCCCACGTGGCTCCGCCTCTGGTCTGTTTCACTGGAGAACACGCCCCGCCCCTGCATGTTTTCCCAGGACACTGACTCACGGACGCTTTGGAGAGCAAGCCGGTTGCCTTGCAGACCATCCCATGCTGGAGGTCCTCGGGCATCATTTTCCTTGGTTCCCGTCACCTGCGCTTCTGCTGCAAAGGCTGGATGAGGGACAAGTGGACGTGTTGATAAGGGCACTTCCTGTCTGGCACCGCACCCTGGGCCTTTTTAAAGCCTGCGGGTCCCTTCAGGGGACCCTCGCCAGGCCCCTCTGCTGTGCCAGGCTCGTGTCTCCCTGCTGCAGGGCGGGGCCCGGGAGCTTCCCTGTCTCAGCCCAGCTGCACCCCAGGGCCCAGGCCCTGGACCCCAGCCCCCAGGGCCCCCGGCGCTGCTCTGTGCTGGCTCCCAAGCCTCCCCTGATTCTCCCAAGCCGTCCAGCTGCTTCCGGCCCACTGGACCTTCCACAGAGAGAGGCTGGGCCAGCTCTGAGGGCGGTGGGCTGGGGGCTCCTCTTCTGTCTCCCGCTTCACGCGGCCCCGTGGGCTGTCTCTGCTGGACGGCACGCGGCAGAGTGACGGTGAGGGTCAGGAGCCATTGCCTGTCCACGGCCTCGCCTGTGCCCTCTCCTCCAGGGAGCCGGCCTGGGTTCCGACGTGCTGCAGGAAAGGCGGGGTTGGGGCCTCTTGCCCACACTCTCACCGCCAAGCTGCAGAGATGCACGGCCTGATGTGCACGGACGCACTGGCAGCCCTGAGCCCTGTGTGAATCCAGGCCATGAGACACGGCCAGAGCCCCACAGATGTTTCCACTCAACGTTTGGCACAGATGCCCAGGCCGGGAACAGCGGCCCGGGCATCAGTGCAGGGAAGGGCCACTGCCCTCTGGGCGTTTGCAGTTGGGCCTCCCGGGGCTGCTCCTCTGACAGTAGAGTGGACAGGGGCCGCAGGGAGGGGGCAGCCCTCCGACCCCCTAGGACGCCAGCTCTAGCTGTCCCCTCTGGCACTGTGTACGTGTTGTACACAGACCCACCCGCAGAGCCAAGGGGACAAAACTTGTGTGTGTAACCCAGGGAGACGGAGGCGCCACGGCCTGGGCAGCTCTGGGGTGTTGGCCGCCAGTGAGGGGCCCCGGAGACCAGGAGCTGGGCGTCGGTGGTGCCGTGGAAAGAGGCTCTTGGTTGCCAAAACCCAGAAAGAGCTGGAAGACCCGACCCATGCTAACCCAAGAGCCCGCAGCTCTATGCCACCAGCTGTGCGTTCTCAGGACTCTGTGGAGTTTTAAACAGCACGCACTTCATCCTTCCAGCTCAGGTACTAATGGAAATTTCACCTCGTTCCATGAGCACCCCAGGCAGCTCTCAGGAAATATGTAGAGTGAAGTGTTACAGTGTGGACCCAGGAGGACAACCCGGGGCTAAGGTCTGGAACCAGAGGAGGTGATGGTTGCATAACATCAAGAACTTTCTAAATGCCCTTAAATTCTTCTCTTCAAAGTGGTGACAGTGTGGATTTTATGTTCTGTGTATTCTCCCACAATTAAAAAAAATCTTACAACAAAACAAGATCAGGGCCAGGGAATATTGTAACTGGAATGGGGAGGCGCAGAGGAGTGCTTTACGCCACAAGGCCGTCCCAGATAAAGGGACAGAGCGGAGTTTGCCCCTGGCTCTTCCATCGGCAACCAAAGCACAAAGAAAACACACTCAGATCATCCGGAAAACAGAGGGAGAGCCTCTATGCTGTCCAGCCTGCATGGAGGACACACGGCCGATAATGACGGGACCAAAATATTCCAGTCCTGGGGGCCCCACGGCAGTAGGAGGCCCCTTAGAGAGCTGCCCCTCGTCGTGGGGATGGCCATGTGAGTTCCATGGCAGGGGAGTCTTGTGGACTCTCCCAGAATCCTGGCCCAGCCTCCCGTGGGGGAACAGGGAGCTTTCAGACCATCTGAGGCCCACGAGAACTGGGCACCATGAGGAAGACAAGGAAAGAGATGCTGAGAATCTGAGGATGAAACAGGAAACCCGGGTGGAAGGAATGCTGGACTCCTGACCCAGTGGTTCGTGCCCTGAATGCGACAGGCCAGGGCTTCCCTGGAGGTCCAGGGGCTGAGACGCGGCCCTCAGAGGCAGGGGGCGCGGGTTCAACCCCTGGTCAGGGATGATCCCGCGTGCCCCGTACTGTGGCCGAGCTAAAACAGAAGTGACAGGCCTGGAAGAGGGCCGGGCGGCCAGGGAGGGGGAGATCGAGGGCTGCTGGCGTTCCAGGACCTTCCGGAGGTGGAGGCTCGGGGCCAGGGCAGGCAGGTCTGTGTGAGCAGGGGGCTCTGCGCTGCACTGAGGGAGTGGGGCTCGGAGAGGGAGAGGGACTTGTCGAGGGGGCAGGGCCATCTGCGCTCGGAGCCTTTGTCGTGCACGTTCTTTAGAAGTCTCGGTTGACGTGGCCGGTGGACGCCAGCCCAAGGCCTGGCTCCTTATCCCACAGGACATTTGAATCCCCTCCCCACTTCAGAAGACTCAGAAGCTCTGGAGACACTGTAAGAAACACCCCTTCAAAGGCACAAAGGAATGAAGGAGAAAAGGAAGGAAAAGTGGAACACGTCCTAGAGTGGTGGGGGAGGCTCTGCTGGCGTGGCTGAGCCTGAGCCAGGTCCTGGGGGGTCCTGGAGGGTCCTGGAGGGAGGTGTGATGGGGTCTCTGTCCCCCCCTCCCCCCGCCCAGGTCTCCCTGTGGGCTGCCTGGGTGTCCCCAGGGCAGGGGGCATGGTGGCAGGGCCCCAGAGAGCCTGGGGAGGCTGCAGTGACCTTTGAGACCTGGTCTTGGAAGTCACGCAGGCTGGCCCTGCTTCTGGGCAGGAGGGATCACCATCCTGGGGGCAGGAGGAGGGACGCAGAAGAGGACGATCGGGAGGAGTTCACGGCTCAGAGTCGGGCAGCTGGGTGACTGGAAGCAAGACGCCCCAGACTCAGGCAGGACCTGGGGGCTCAGGGCCGAGAGAGGGTCCTGAGGGATCGGACAGACGGGAAAGACCGATTCCCCATCAGAGACACCCATGCTGACGGCAGGCACTCAAAGGACAACAATGGGAAGCCGAAAGGAGCAGAAAATAACTCCAAAGTGCTCCCCAAGTGACTCTCCGGGTCCATCCACCACGTACCGTGAACCTTTAAAAGTGGATGATGCAACGTCAGACTCACAAGACGGGAGCTGGAGCAACCCCACAGACCCCCAGGGGAAGAGCTCAGAAAGAAAGTGACACGGGCGGAGAGAGGGCGGTCCAGAGGGAGAAGGCGGTGCCGGAAGGCAGGGTTCACCGGGCCTCGTTTAGAGACTTTCACGTGTTTACCAAACACAGGGCCAGGCCGTGCTGGGAGGTCGGCTTGCGGAGCGCCCAGGCGCAGCCCTCGTGTCTCTGGGGCACTCCTCCAGGCCTGCAGAGGCACACATGTGTGCACGCACACACACACACACGCACACACGCACAAACACGTGTACACACGTGCGCCAGCACACACGTGTGCACACATGCACACACACACCCACATGCATGCACGCGCACACACACACATGTGCACACACACACATTCGGTCCAACTGGTGCTGCTGCTGGAAGAAATGGGAGAAAGAAGAGACCCAGCCCGACACCAGCCTTGTCCACTGTGACTACAGAAAACAACTCTCCTGGGAGGGATATGAAAGTAGAACTCAAATGCCAGCCAAGGATAGTAAGAAAGCTAGGACAGGCTTATAAGGGTGCAGGTATTATAGATTTCTCTTCTGGTTTCAGAGAAAGGTAGAGAAATCATTGTTCCACTTAGGTAGGCCCGTCAAACCTATAAAGTGATGTGAAAGTGTTAGTCATTTGATTATGTCTGACTCTTTGCGACCCCACAGGCCGTAGCCCACCAGGCTCCTCTGTCCATGGAATTCTCCAGTCAAGAATACCGGAGTGGATTGTCATTCCCTTCTCTAGGGGATCTTTCTGACCCAGAGTTCAAACCCAGGTCTCCTGCATTGTAGGTAGATTCTTAACCATCTGAGCTGCTGTTAAAAACAAATAAAATGGAAAAAGCAGCTGAGGGGAAAAATTGGAATTGAAGAGAACCTCTGACCATAGAAAGGCAGGGCAGGGTGGGTCTGAGAGCTTGGATGGGTTAGAGGGAAGAGCAAGCACAATGAAGATAGAGTGATTCCAGATAGACCTGTAAACTTACCAGTTAAAAGACATTGATAGATTGGAGAAATATAATAAACCCAGGCTGTGCTGTTTACATAAGAAATCCCTCCTAAGCAAAGAGAACAAGCAGGGCCACCAAGGACCTGGGTCTTTGGCAAGCGATGTCTTGAGTCATCCTGCCAGCAGAGGTCATGCAGAGGTCAAGGGGCAGTGGAACGTGAGGTGGAAGAATGCCCCACCTTGCTCCTGCCCCCCGCGCCTTTCCACTCGCCCTTTGGGAAAAGTGCTCGGGGCAGCTGGTTGTACGTCTCAGGGGAGCACGTCCTGCAAACACGCCGACGATGAAGTGGCGGCTCATGGAGCACCGTCCGTCCTTTGTGCTGGGACGTGAGTTTTCCACCAAAGGGAGGACAGGACTGGATGCGTTTCGAAGGGCAGAGGGGTGGAACGCGTCTGATTTTTTTTTTTAAGAAAACAAGATTATTGAGATGTAATTCGCAAACCAAAGCATCCCCCCGTTTTGATGCACAAGTCAGTGGCGTTAATTCCACTGATGACGTCGTGCGGTCATCGCCACTCTCTGTTGTCATCACCTCCACAGAAGCACTGCTAAGTGACATCCCCATCGCCCCCGACCCTGGACACCGCCCTTCTGGTTCCGTCTCTGTGAGTCTGCCTGTTCTCCACGTTTCACGCGCGTTGTCTGTGCTCTGTCTGGCTTCTTCCTTCAGCATCACATTTTCGAGTCCGTCCCTGCAGTCGCGTGAATCAGCGCTTCACTCCTCACGGCTGAGTACCATTCCACGGTCAGGATGGACCGTGTTTTATTGGTCCTTGGTCTGCTGGTGGACGCACGGGTCTGCACTTCAGCTACCATGGAGGTGCGGCGGTGGGCCTCTGTGTCCCCGCTTCCGGTTCCTCTGGGTCTGTACCCAGGAGCGGAATCGCTGGGCCATCTGGAAACCCGGCACGGAGCTTGAAGATCTCCGTGGCGGCTGCTCCAGTTTACATTTGCTGGTGTTCCGCTTGCCCCTCCTTGCCCACGGGCTCTTTCTCCCCTCTACTCTGCCCAGAGGACGGTCCTGGGGGGACGGCATCCAAGGGCCCCTTGACGCTCCGGCTTCCCAGCGGGCTCAGCTATTAGGTGATGGGGAGAAGAGGAGGGAGGGGAGGAGGTGGGCCATGGGACACCCCCACCCATGCGGTCGTCTCGGCGGACCGCGTCTCCTCTCAAGCCGGCTTCTCCACCTGGGGTCTGTAAGATGCTTCCCTTCCCCCCGGGGGCTCAGCCGACAGCCCCCAGGCCCCGTGTTGTCCGTAGGGCGCCCACTGCAGTCGCTGCTTTGAATCCGAGCTCTGCCGTTCCCTCGTCGCTGCTTTGGGGGTAAACCCTCCTTGAATCACGTCTCCATCCTCCAAGTGAACAACCTGCCTTCCAACCCCTGCCTCCAGCTCTGTGTCTGGAGAAACCGGACTGTGCAGAAACCCCACGAGTGCTGGGATCTGCGGCGTCTGGGTCATATTCTCTGGGTCCTGCTGGCCCGCGTGGCTCATCCGGCAGGCCTCCAGGGCGGCGGGGGGTGGGGGCCGTGCGTCCAGTGTCCAGGCCCGTGTGTCTGTCCAGTGGCGGCCAAGCTGCACGGGCAGGTGTCGGCCGCCCGCCCCCACCCCCAATCACAGAGAGGTCCACTGGATGGCGCTGCTCTGTACTTGGCGAGGTGTTTGAAACATTTTGCACTTAAAACTGTAAATCTTTTCACTTAAAAATAAGCCATGCTTGGGGCCCGAAGGGAGCAGCTGACGGGGGTCCAGAGCCGGCTGATAGGCCTGGTGCTCTGAGGGGAGCTGCCCAGGGAAGCTGGGCCTCAGCCTTGAAGCCTGGAACAGGGCCCCGCGAGCCGGGTGGGTCTGGGGATGTAGGTGGGCTACCCTGGGGTGGGGGTCCTGCTTTAGCACCCTGATTTTTGGAGCAGGGACCCCTTCTGAGGTCCAAACCCAGGACCTGCGGGCCAGGAAGCACCTGGGCTGTTGGGGAAGCTGCACGGATGTCTGTGTAGCGATCACCCTGCGGGGCTGCCCCGGGCAGGGAGAGCAGGCGCCGTGGCCTGGGGAGCAGACCCAGGCCCTCTCTCTCCTTCCCAGAGCGGCTGGTTCAAGGCCACGCCTGCCCACCTGCTTGGCCCTGGGTCTCCGACTCCTCGGCTCCCCGTCTGGGAGGTGAGGTGCCCTGGCCTTCCAGGACATCCTCCTTCTCCTAGGTCTGGCCTCCTCTCTTACACATTTTCTTAATTTAACCAACACTTCTGAAGAGCTTGCCACCTGCCTTGACTGCTTTTAAACATCCTGCAAATTTCAGCCCATTGAATATGTGACAGCCCCATGAGACAGGTGCCCTTACAAATTCCGTTTTATGAACAAGGAACCTGCAGCAGGCAGAACGCGCGCACGAACCATCCCACCGTCAGGGTGGCAGAGTCTGGCCCAGGCTCCCCCTGCCTTCCGACTGGGCTGCAGGCGCCGTCTTCTCGTGACACTTTAAACTGCCCAGGAGTGAGAGACGGGGGGCCCTGGGCTGCCGTGGCCAGCCCCCCTGCGCTGGGGCTAGATGGAGGAGCTTCCGGCCAATGAGGGACCCGGCAGCTGCAACCTGCTGGCCAGGAGGCCGCGGGCTCGGCCTCTCTGCTTTGGTGGGGCTGGCCTGGGCAGCTCCTCCGTGTCCGGGGTCCCAGCAGCCCAGCGCATGAGCTCAACCCGCCCACGCCCTGGCCTCTCACCAAACATGACCCCTGTGTCCTGTCCTCTGTGAGTGATTTCAGGGGAGCCTCAAGGAAACAGAGCTCTCCGGACGCTTGGAGCTGGGCTGGACTCCCGTCCGCCCAGCCAGGCGCCTGTGCTGCACGTTCTGAGTATTCTTTCCCGGGCCTCCTGGACCGCAGCGGTCCCCTCCCTGGAATGGATGTTTGGGGACTGCTCAGAGAACATTCTAGAAGAATGACGTGACTTTCATCCATCAGAGGGGCCTTTGCAGGGTCTCAACACTCCCCCCCTCGAGCTGCTTGCAAGTTCAAGTTTCTTGGGGGGATCCTCCCTCAACAAAGCACGTGGGGGCCTTCCTCCTGCCCCCTCGCTTCCCCTAGGAGCCGGAGCGTTGGACCCAGACTGGAGATGATCAAACACACAACGTGGGAATGAAGTGCAGGCGAGGGTGCCAGGGAGCCGGAGGCCAGCTCTGCGCTGGGTCCTCCTTCCCTGGGTCTCCCAAGACCGATCATGTGGAAATTAAAGCTCCATCTTCCAGGAAATTAATGAAAACCGCGTTTACAAGCAGCTGTTCTCGGGTGTGATCTCTGTTAAGGGGCTGGTGGGTCCAGGGCTGAACTGCGGAGGCCTTGTCCATCTCGCGTTTGTGAAGGGGCCTGGGGAAAGCAGCGCTGGGTGGGGTTGGGGGGCGGGCGGGGGGTCCTCGCTCAGGGCGGCTGCAGGCGCGCGGTGACTGGGTTCAGGCTCACGGGGAGACACCCAAGACGCTGATCTTCTTTTAATGTGGGGTGCACAGTGCTGGTAGAGGAGTGGGGCTTACTCCGGGGCTCAGTGAGCACCCCTAACGCGTCAGCAGCCTCTGGGGTACCCCGCAGCTGCTACTCTAACTAGCAATCCAAGCATGTTTTCGTTCCCTGAAGGGGTGGATGAAATTTCTAAGATTCCATATTTCTGGCCGCTTCTATTGCAACAGCCCGAGCAGAGTGCTAAGCATTTTACAAGCATCACTCGATTCTGTGCTTGCAACAAACTGAAGAGGCTTCCCCCTCACTTCCAGTTTACAGAGGGGAAAGCAAGGACCAGAGAGGGGAAGCGACCTCCCCAGGGTCGCTCAGCTGGGAAGTGGCTCCCCATGTCTACAGCGGGGACCCCTGTGCTCCACCCAGTGGAGGGGTCCTAGGGAGGTGTGTCCCAACCCTGGGCCACTGATGGGGCTGAAACATCAACTCAGACGCTGACTCCCTGCTTCCTTACCCTGGTGGTGCCGCCTGCCAGCCGCAGGGCAGGGAGGGGTGATTCCCTGGGTTTATCCAGACCCAGATGAAGGCGGGCTGTTTTCCCAAAAGCATGCCCTCTGGCTGCTCACCTCTCTCTCACCTTCTCGGCTCCCAGACCCCAGTGTTGGATCGAGGGGCTAAAGGTCTTTTCCATGCTGTGTTAGGGTCGTCTGCCTGGGAGCCTCACAGATGATGGAAATAAAATATTTACCATTTGGAGCAAAAAGCCCTGGGAGCAAAGCGGGTGTGATGAGCAGAGCAGGGCTCAGCTGCAAACAGCTGCTGCCCAGCTGTGGCTGTGGGGACGGGCATGGGCCCTGAGGCTGGGCCAGGGCCGCTCTGTCCCTCCGGCCGTCCGGGGCTCTCCGGGGCACACCTGGGGCGAGTCTGCTGGCCCTTTCAGACCCAGGCCTCTTCCCCGGCACCGTAGCCTCAGGCCTGCAGAGCGTGTCCTTGGATGCCGCCCGAGTCCCTCCGCCATGCCCCCGTCTCTGCCCCCACTCCCCGGCCCACCAGCTCCCCTCCCTGGCTTCCTCACTGACCAGCCATGCTCCCCCGTCCCTGTGGACCCTGCAGTCCCACGGAGATGCCAAGGACCGTGGCCCCTGTGGACCATGGCCCAACTCTCGTGACCCCGTGGGCTGTTGCCCAGCTCTCATGACCCCATGGGCTATGGCCTGACCCCTGTGACTCCGTGGACCGTGGCTCGAATCTCGTGACCCCGTGGACCATGGCCCGCCAGAAGCAAGCCTGAGGCTGGAGAATGACTCCTTTATCAATGGAGTGCACACTCTAACCTGCTCTCGGTTCCCAGCTGGGCAGTCCATCACCCGCTCCCTGCTGGCCTCTCTCCCGGGACAGGGGACTCAAGCGCTATGGGAAGGCTGACCTGTTGTCTGGACAGCGGGCCCCGTGTTCCTTGCCATCGGGCCAGACCACTCCTTCTAGGGCCCCTAAAGCAAGCCCGGCACCCCCACACTCATGAGGACCTGGGGAGGGTCTGGCGGTGGCTTCAGGAAGGCAGGTTTTAGAAACTTCATGGGTGAGAGGACCCAAGAACGTGGCCAGGGGAGACCTATGTGAATGGTCCCAGGCCCTGCCCCTGAGTGACCTCCACACTGCCCGCAGTGACCCAGGGACCCACCCCTCATGTGCAAGACAAGGGCCTGTTGAATCTCTGGTTCAGCCAGAGGGAAGAGTCCCCTTGATCCTCTGCCCAGTGTGTGGCGAGGGGTCTGGAGCCAGAAGCCAGAGGAGGGGTCCTCAAAGCCTTCATGGCCGGCCTCAGACGGCTTCCTGGAGTCGGCCGAGTGCAGGCGCTCGGCCCCTCGGCCTCGCTGGGGGGCGGTGCTCCACGCAGGGGAGGGGTCTGCTCGGCCAGCTCGGCTGGGCTCCAGCAGGCGAGAGGGGCTGCAGCTCCGCTTGGGGAGGAAGGGCCCCTCGTCCAGCATCTGCGGAGCCGGGGAGGGGGGATGGGGCCCTGGGCTCCCTCCCAGGACGGCGGCGCCTCCCTGAGCCCTGCAGGACGGGGCGGTCCACTTAGGACACAGCAGAGTCTCCGTGTCTTCCTGCTTTGCAGTCTGGTCCACCCTGCAATTTGCTGTTAGAGTGCTTAGGTAAGCGGGATCAGCCTCAGAGTTTTTGCAAGGATGATGCAGATCATTTCAAGAAACAAACCGTTAGCCAGCCTGCACCCCCTTACCCCCCGCCCCACGCCCACCGTGATAAGAACAGCACTGGCTGCCGAGGAGTGGTTTACGCCACGTGCCAGGCTCACCTGCTGGGTGCCCTTGGGCCGCCAACCAACCTCTCTGTGCCCCTTTCCTCATCTGCACTGTGGGATGGCGAGGGGGTCCATGTCCCAGGGAAGCATCTAGCGCGGCACCTGTGGCTAATGTCTCGGGCTGGGGCAACACCCGCGTAGCCTGCGGTGTTCTTGCCTTTACAAGCAGTGGGGCCGTGAACACTCTCCTGTGTGGATCTTGGCCTCCTTCCTTAAAAGTAAGTGAATTCGTGCTGTGGAGTTGCCAGCAGAGAGGCCGAAGGTGCATTGTGAGTGTGGATCGGGGGGAGCAGAGTGTCCTGCCAACAAGAACACAGCTCGGCATCGCACGTGGCCTCAGGCCTGCTTCTTCTCCTGAACCCTCGCCAACACCGGGTATTGAAAACCTTCACATTTCTGCCAGTGTAATAGCGCAAAATAATTTGAGTCGGGTTTCACATCTTTTCATATAATTGCAGGCTTCTTGATTTGTGTAAGCTCTTGGTTTATGAGGCTATTTCAAGTCCTAAAAGAGGATGCTGTGAAAGTGCCACACTCAATATGCCAGCAAATTTGGTAAACTCAGCAGTGGCCACAGGACTGGGAAAGGTCAGTTTTCTTTCCAATCCCAAAGAAAGGCAATGCCAAAGAATGCTCAAACTACCACACAATTGCACTCATCTCACATGCTAGCAAAGTAATGTTCAAAATTCTCCAAGCCACGCTTCAACAGTACATGAACCAGATGTACTGGAAGCTTCAACAGAGCTTCCAGATGTTCAAGCTGGATTTAGAAAAGGCAAAGGAACCAGAGTTCAAATTGCCAACATCAGTTTGATCATAGAAAAAGTAAAAGAGTGCCAGAAAAGCATTTACTTCTGCTTTATTGACTACAACAAAGACTTTGACTGTGTGGATCACAACAAACTGTGGAAAATTCTGAGAGACAGGAATACCAGACCACCTGACCTGTCTCCTGAGAAATCTGTATGCAGGTCAAGAAGCAACAGTTAGAACTGGACATGGAGCAACAGACTGGTTCCAAATTGGGAAAGGAGTACATCAAGGCTGTATATTGTCACCCTGCGTATTTAACTTATATGCAGAATACATCATGTGAAATGCCAGGCTGGATGAAGCACAAGCTGGAATCAAGATTGCCAGGAGAAATATCAATAGTTTCAGATATGCAGATGACACCACCCCTGTGGCAGAAAGTGAAGAACTAAAGAGCCTCTTGATGAAAGTGAAAGAGGAGAGTGAAAAAGCTGGCTTAAAGCTTAACATTGAAAAAACTAAGATCATGGCATCTGGTCCCATCACCTCATGGGAGATAGATGGGGAAACAATAGAAACAGTGACAGAATTTATTTTCTTGGGCTTCAAAATCACTGCACATGGTGACTGCAGCCATGAAATTGAAAGACGCTTGCTCTTGGAAAGAAAGCTATAATAAACCTAGACAGCGTATTAAAAAGCAGAGACATTACTTTGTGGACAAAAGTCCATCTAGTCAAAGCTATGGTTTTTCCAGTAGTCATGTATGGATGTGAGAGTTGGACTATAAAGAAAGCTGAGTGCTGAAGAATTGATGCTTTTGAACTGTGGTGTTGGAGAAGACTTTTGAGAGTCCCTTGGACTACAAGGAGATCCAACCAGTCCATCCTAAAGGCGATCAGTCCTGGGTGTTCATTGGAAGGACTGATGCTGAAGCTGAAACTCCAATACTTTGGCCACCTGATGTGAGGAGCTGACTCATTTGAAAAGACCCTGATGCTGGGAAAGATTGAAGGCAGGAGGAGAAGGGGATGACAGAGGATGAGATGGTTGGACGGCATCACCTAATCAATGGACATGGGTTTGGGGAAGCTCCAGGAGTTGGTGATGGACAGGGAGGCCTGGCGTGCTGCAGTCCATGGGGTTGCAAAGAGTCAGACACGACTGAGGACTGAACTGAGCTGAATGGATTTGTGTAAGCTCTCTTGGTTTATGAAGGAATCGAACCTTGGTCTATCCTGTAGCAAGTTTCTGTTTTTTGCTGGGTTATCTTTGAATTTGGATATGTATGTGAGATGTTTACATCTCTATGTGTGTATGTGTACATACCCACGTGTACACACACCTTCATCTGTACGTAATAGCGTCTCTACGATATACAGGTATATATATGCGTGTGTGCACATTTGTATACTTTGCAGAATCTTCACATTTTATGTATGCAAATCAATCAATATATTTTTTTTGGGGGGGGGGTACAGTCCAGAATGGTCTTTTCCACTCCAAGACTGTATTATAAATCCATATGTGGGTTTTTCCTGACTTTTTACCATTTTATTTTTCATGTTTAAAACTCTGTCCTTGTGGAATTTGTTTTGGTGGAAGGAGAGAGTAGGAATTCAGGTCTTCCTTAAGCTTTTTTCCTCCAAATGACTAGTCATTTGCTCGACCATAATTTACAGGACATCCCATCTTCTCCCTCCAATTTATCGTCTTCTATGATTCCACATGTCTTTCTGGGTTATTTCTGGATTTGCTCAGTCCCATTGGTGGCTGATGTCTCCAGCCCCCAGCTGTTTTAAATGTGCAGGCTTTAAGATTGGGGAGGGCTGCTTTGGCGACTTTAGTGTCAAAACAAAAAGTTCTGGTCTGTCCTCATGGAGTCATTGTCTAATTTAAACTAAAAAAAAAATCATTTCTTAAATTTCTTGCGGTACCACCGTGGTATTGTAATAAGGATTCGGTTCCCATGAATAGATAATTTCAGGAGGAAATGACATTCTTATATTAAATATGCCTCCTATCCACGAAGAGTTCCCTCTTCCTTTTTCACCTGATTTTATAGAACTTACCTTTAATGCTTTCTTCCTATGGATCCCACACATTTTTTGTTAAATAGGCTTAGTTATTTTGGAAAGTTTTAGTTTTTTGTAAGCTGGTATTATTGTTTTTTTTCTTTATTTGTTTATTTTTTTAAAGAGTTTTTTTGATGTGGAGCACTTTTAAAGTCTTTATTGAATTTGTTACAATATTGCTTCTGCTTTATGCTTTTTTTGCTGCGAGGCACCTGTAATCTTAGCTCCCTGAGCAGAGTGAATCTGGATCCCCTGAACTGAGAGGTGGAATCTTGACCACTGGACCCCAGGGACGTCCCCTCCTGTACATGCTCTGAGGGCTTTGTTTCTTTATAGGAAAGCGGCTGATGCTGTCCACTGAATTAGTGACCCGGCCCTGGTGCCTCAGATGGTGATGAATCTGCCTGCCATGCGGGAGACCTGGGTGTGATCCCCGAGTCAGGAAGATCCGCTGGAGGAGGGCATGGCAACCCAGTCCAGTCTTCTTGCCTGGAGAACCCCATGGACAGAGGAGCCTGTCGGGCTGCAGTCCATGAGGTCACAAGAGTCAGACACGACTGAGCGACTGACACCGTTCCGTTTCACTTTCCCTGGGCAGGGTGGACACCAAGCCCGGGCAGCTCTCGGGCACTCTCTCTGCAGAGGATGGGGCTTGGGTGGGGCGTCCACACTCCAGAGGAAGGGAGGGCACTTGAAACTGGAGGACAACTCATCTTTTGAATCCTAGACCATTTCTCTGCCTCCTATCATCAAAAAATGTAGAACCTGGGGGCAGGGAAAGCAGAGGATTACCCACGCTGGACCATCTGCTGGGAGGTGCTTGTAATTAGCACAGCCTTTAATAGCTGAGATTCCTTCGCCAGCTTGCTGGAGGCAGCCTGCAAATACCAGCGGCGTGAGTCACACTCTGGTGCCATGGATGGAGGATGGGCGGGAGAGGGGGTCATTGTCCCCCCAAGGGGCCACCCCAGGGGGTCCCCCACCCAGAGCTCCTCCCTGCCCTGGGCAGGTTTCCCCTGCAAATAACAAGCTAACTTTCTTTTCTTCTAAATAAAGGCCTCAATATGGCTACACAGCAAAGGAAACGGGAGTGTCCCCAGCCACAGATGGATCTCACTTAAGGCGGCCTTACGGGCGGTGGGGGCCGCTCTGGGGCCGGGTGAGGGGACACAGGTGGGAGGGGCTCCGGGCTCTCAGCGAGAAGGTGGGATCTGTAGCGACCACCGCCTGGGTGTGACACCCGGCACCATCTTGTGGTCATTCATTAAGCCACACTTGGCTGATTTCTGCACTTATCCGTCAAGCTCATCCCATTAAAAAGAAAGTTCGAGAGAAGTTCCAGGGGGCATTTTACTAAAATCCATTGTTCTGAGCAGTGAAGTCTAAACCGGGGAACATCTGGATTTCCAGGTCGCAGGAAATTACAGGCCACGTTTGGAATACCAACGACACGGCGGCCACGTCCGTCAGAGACGGGGCGGAGAGCAGAGACTCCTCTCCCGAGGAGGCCCCAGAGTGGGCTGATTCTTTTCCTCGAAAAGGCCCTAAGGATTTTTTTTTTTTTGAGCATCTGAAACTCATCTTTCCCTCCTCAATTTGAACTTCATGTGGCAAGGAAGTGAGTGTGTGTGCCTCCCAGAGAAGGAGGGCTCAGCTGCAGACACAGCGCGGCATCTGTGGCCTCAGCAGCGGGAAGCCAAACTCTCTTGCTTCAGCGGGTTGAAATTTCATTCTGACGAACCAGTGCCTTGGTGGTTTGGCCCAATTACAGGCTCCAGACCCTCAGCTGGCACAGTCCACAGCCCCCTGTGTCTCCAGGAGGTTTTCAGGTGGGGAGCCCCCACGCTTTGACCTGTGGGGACCCTCCTCTGGGTGGTGGATCCGAAGCCGGGCAGTCTGCACCTTCTCCGGTTGCAGGCAGCGTGGTGGAACCCCATCCGTCATATTCCCCAAGGCTCGGGAAGAGGTTTGGTTGACTGGGAAAAGTGCAACGTGAGCTCCTTCTGGTGGGTTCTGCATTCTTTCCTAGTGAAGTATTGTGCATGGAAAACCAGAATATATGGTCAGCATTCTTCCTATAAACAGAGCGATTGTACATTGTGGAGGAATTACTTAGTGATGACTGGGGGGAAGTTGCCATGGTTACCCTTCCCCCACCCACGTGGTCCTGGCGGCTGCCTACGTGGAGGCCAGCAGTGCGGTACCCAACTGGCACTTGGCCACCGAGGCTGTCTTGCTTCTCCGTTTCTGCCGGGACCTCGCGAGAGCCAGGCAGTCATTCTGGGCCAGCACGTTTCTGAGTTTCCTTGGCGTCTGTCACAGGAAGTTCCAAGGAAGCCCAGGAGGTGAAACGGATTGAAGGGGGATGCTCTCGTCGACGCCCGGGGGAGAAGCCCCCTCACCCCTCGGGCAGCCTCTTCCACGCCAGGGAACCCCCTGGGGCTCCCGAAAACACTGTTGGAAAACTACTGGTTTCTCCCATGTCTGCCCAGAGGTCCTGCTTCTCAGCCCCGTCTATGCTGCACTGGAGAGAGTTTGTCTTCAGTCTGTATAGACGCAGGCGGGCCTGAGATCTTTCCAGCTTGAGGCTGCCTGGTGTGGACATGGAATTCTTTCCTCGCTGTTTTTCAGTAGAATCTCAGATGTTTTCCTAGAGGAATCTAAGCCTGACTCCAGCCCGTGTGTTGCAAGTCCCGGTCAAGAATCCCACGCGCACACGGCAGAAGCAGGGCCCTCCTCCACGCTGAGCTTACCGTGGGCGGCGATTCTCCCAGCAGCCCCTAGAAGGACCGTCAATGCACACTCAATCCCCATGGCTGTCTTGTACTCGCCCCGGGACGAGGCTCCTGGTAACGTCCTGGCCCTGCCCGCTGGAGGGAGCCTCTGGGGACCGTCAGGGACACTGCCTCTCGAGCCCCCAGCCCCCTTCCCCTCCTCCCCCGCCCCCCCCCCCATGCAGGGTGCGGCCCCAGCCCCGCCCTCTGCACCTGGCCTGGCATCGCAGGGCTGGGGAGATGGATTCTCTGGAGGCCCTGCAAATGTAGAGTGGTCTGGGGGGTGGTCCTCCGGGCACCAAGGCCTGAAAGAGCGAGGGGCCTAGGTCTGGGCGGAGGGAGGGCCGGGCCGACCAGCCGTGGGGCCAGGGCCACAGCCACCCCGTGGGGAGGCTGGAGCGGATGGCGGCCTCGGGGAAAGGGGCCGGGACTCTGTGCCCGGCCCGACGGATCGCTGGAGGCACTGGCCCGTGGAGGGGAGACCTCGCGCAGCGGGCTCCTCTGGTCCAGAGCAGGGGCCCGAGAGACGGAGCCGCCGGTGGGCCGAAGCCCTGGGCATGCCTTCCTGCTGCGGGGTCTTGGTCCAGTCACCGGGTACCCCCCACCTGGGGAAACTGCTCCTCCCGGGGCTGCAGCCGAGCCCTTTCTGGGGGACCCTTCACAGAACAGGCAGGGGGGGAACACAGCGTGCCTCCCCGCTGGCCCCAGAGCCATCGGTGTCAGAGGGGAAGCCAGGGTGGGGTCTGCAGGGAGCTGGGCCCCCGGCCCCCAGGGCTCACGTGCTAGGGGTGTGCATGTAGCTGGTGCCTGCTTCCTCCGTGCCCCCACCACGTGGCAGGGCACCCGCTCCCCAGCAAGGCCTGTCACCAGGAGGCCATGGCAGGGGTGGCTGGCAGGGCCCTTACAGCCTCTGGTAGAAGTGCTTCTCTCCGGGAGCCCGGAGTTATTTGGACAGATGGACAGGACAGACCGGCTCTTACCTAGTCATCAGGGCTGGCCCACTCCCTCTCCCCAGGGCTCTTAGACCCCTCCCTGCATTGGCCCTCTTGGGGGCAGGCCGTGGATTCAGGGTGGGTGCTGTGTCCTGGAGGGCCCCCAGCCTCATGCTCACAGGGTGTCTCTCCGAGCTGGTCTCAGCTGCATCTTCAGAGGCCCGTCCACGGCCCCATCAGGCCTCACTCCTGGGGGTGCAGTGCCCCAGCTGGGGTGGCCGGAGCTGACCGTGTGTGCCTCTCCTCAGCTCTGGGTCAGAGACATCACAATGGGAGCATGGAGTCCGGCGAGGTGGGAATATTGATGCCATGGAGACCAGCAAGTGGTTCTGATACCCACCAGGGCGCTTGGCCTCCTTAATCAGTAGAAGCTGACTGCAGGCTGCCAGTGCAAGAGATGTAAGGGACACGGGTTCGATCGCGGGTTGGGAAGATCCCCCGGAGGAGGCAATGGCAAGCCACTCCAGTATTCTTGCCTGGAGAATCCTGTAGGCAGAGGAGCCTGAGGGGCTCCAGTCCATGGGATCACACGGTCCATGGGATTGCAAAGAGCTGGACACGACCGAGCTCCTAACAGTAACCGAGGCCAGATGAGAACTGCGGCGAGGCTTTATCGGGGCCCCTGCTGCGCGGCGGGAGCGAGAACCACAGCTGGCTCCCTGCTCGCTCGCCCCTTGACGGGTCCGTCCCTGCCCGGCCCCAGCCTGGAGCAGAAGCTGTGAGACATTTCTTGGCACAAAACTGGAGTGCCCACGGCTGCAGTGTGCACGCGTGCGTGCCTGCGTGTGTCACACGCCTGTGTGTCCTTTCTCTCACCCTCACTGCCAGCCCGACGGCACACGCACCGTCTGCACTTTCCTGGTGGGGACGTCGGTGCAGCGCCGCCAGACAGCCTCCCAGACTCACAGACTGAGCCCCGGCGTGTCTGACTCCAGACCCAGTGTCTGTTTGGGGCCTCCCGGGTGGTGCTGGTGGTGCGGAATCCGCCTGCCCACGAGGGAGACACAGGAGATGCAGGTTCGATCCTGGGTCAAGAAGATCCCCCGGAGGAGGAGATGGCACCCCACTCCAGTATGCTAACCTGGGAAATCCCACGGACAGAGGAGCCCGGTGGGCTACAGTCCTGGGGGTCACAGAAGAGTTGGACATGACTGAACACACATGAGTGTGAGCAGGAGTCAGACACGACTGAGCGCACAGCGTGAGCAGGGTCCCCCGTACGTGTCTGGCTGTGTTTCCCTTCTGGCTGAAACTCGTTCTGTTCCGGCGCCCGAACCCCTTCTGCCCTCAGAGCTCAGCCGCGAGCGTCTTCCCTAAGAGCCTCCTGGTCTGAATGGTGACTTTGGCTGCTGGGAGGGTGAGTGGCTGGGCACCGCGGCGCGTCAGAGCGGCTCAGGGTCTTGCTGGCTTGCCCTGAATCTGTGGAATCCCCGTGTGTCCCAGGCCAGCCTCTCTAGGAGGGAGCCCTGGGGCTGACCGAGCGTTTCGGTCTGGCGGTTCTGCCAGCCCAGCAGGAGCCGTGTGCCAGCCTGGGGTGGGCTGGGGTTGGTAGCCGGGGGCTGGGATAGGGATGCCCCACAGGGGACAGAACGCTGGTCCCCTGGAGGAGTTGAGTGTCCTGGCCTACTGCTTGCCCCCAGAGTGTTGAGTGTGGTTTATGGAAAACCCAGAAAAAGAAAGCCAGACTTCCTGGCCCCACATGGGGCTGAAATCAAGCGAAATTTGTAGGACACACTCTGAGTAAGCCAGAGACTTGAAAACTAATTGAATATTTTGTGTTAAAATATTTTGTAAAAAGCTTTAAGGTAGTCATTTGGGAGAAAACAAAGGTTTCATTAGGCTTCTTTCCCCTTATTTTAGGGTTGTTTTACACGATTGCTTTTGGTTTAGAACTGCGTCCCAGGGGGTGGAGGTGGGTGGGCACCGCCCTTGGCCACCTGGGGGCCTCTGAAGGCTGTCCCTGGCCATGGGGGCCTCTCCTGAGCCGTTGGAGCTGGGGGCTTGCTGCAACTCTCCCTGGGGGAGCCGTGGGGCCTCCCTGAGCTGACCGTGAGACAAGGGGCTCCTGACACTCTGACCGAGTCTCCTCCTCTGTCTCCTGCTGTCTGTGGGACATGTCAATCACTTCAGTTGCTCAAGTGTGTCCGACTCTTTGCAACCCCATGGACCACAGCACACCAGGCCTCCCTGTCCATCACCAACTCCCGGAGTTTACTCAGACTCGTGTCCATTGAGTTGGTGATGCCATCCAGCCATCCCATCCTCTGTCGTCCCCTTCTCCTTCCACCTTCAATCTTTCCCAGCATCAGGGTCGTTTCCAGTGAGTCAGCTCTTCACATCAGGTGGCCAAAGGATTGGAGTTTCAGCTTCAGCATCAGCAGAGTATTCGTTTAAAGTGTCTGGGTCAAGTTCATGCTCCTTCCCCACCATTAAAAAAAGAAGAGTTTCTGTCTGATGGCAATGAAAGCTTTCTCTGACCCTCGTCTCTGGTTGGTTTCGGGACCCCGCTCCAGGGCAGGTCCCGGTGGCCTGAGACGGTGACCTCACTCCTTCTCAGTTTCTGATCCCTGACGGCTTCCCAGGTCTGGCCAAGCCTCAGGAGCCAACCCTCAGCATCACGCGTTTAGCAAGCATCACCCAGCAGCTCCGGGTCAGCCCGGCTCAGCCACGGCCCCTGTTCAGCACTGGGGAGCCATCTGCGCCCCTTCCTCGCCAGCTGGGGTTCCGCTGAGACTGACAGGGGGCGCGAGGGCACATCCCAGGACCTGTGCTCACGTGTCCCCACCCAAGTTGGCCTCCTCTGCGGCAGTGCGGGCCACTGGCCTGATCACTCCAGCCCTGGGACCTCGAGGCTCAGCCTTCTCTGTGCTCATCCATCCCTCCTCCCAGGACCAGGGGCATCTTTGTGTCCAGAACAGCTTGACTGGTGAGGGGGAGAGCGCGGGGGTGGGGGCGACCCCCTGGTGACGGGCCGGGTGCCCCATCCGGGAGCATCTTCCGCCTCCGTGGTGGCCACCACTACCCGTGGGGTCCTGCTCCGCTCGGGGGCCCCCCACCTCCCTGCTCCTGCCCCCCCCAGAACCTGCCCTCCGCTCCTCTCCTCTCGGATGTCCTGGACCACCGTGGCTTGGGGTCCCTCCAGCGCCAACTCTGGGGGCTCAGGCAGGACCTTGCTCCTCTGCCTTTCCTGGGCTTCCCTTCCATCTCTCTGTAGGGCAGCGTTTTTCACCAACCACCCCGATCAGCTACCAGAGGTGGCCTCGGGCAGGGCGGAGGATTCAGAGGTGGACTGGGAGAGCCGTGGGGGACGAGCCGCATCTGTTGTGGGCCTGAGAAGGCAAGGGGCCCAGATTGCTGGGAGCTCCAGACAGATGGGGGTCTGTCCTTTGCTGTCCTGGGGCGGACAGCTCCACCCTCCTACTGCCTCTGTGAGGGCGACGCACGGTGACCCGGCTTCTGGAGCTGATGGCTCCGAGGCTGGAGACGCTGCGTCCCCAGGCACACGGCCGGGGGCACGACCCACTGCCAGTTTACAGTGAAGGTGGACATGGGGCTCTGTCATCCCGGAAGATGAAAAGGCAGGGTCACGAGCACTCTGGTCTCGGCTCTCCGCCAAGTGGAGACCGTGGAGGTCCCGGGAGCTGCCCTGTGGGAGCCCTACGGCCAGAGGGTGAACTGCCCGGGTGAGGGAGGCAGACTTGGCCGGGAGGGAGGGGGACGGCTGGAGCTCCCGCCTGGCCTGGTTGCATCAGCCTCCCCGGCCCCGCCCGAGGCTGCCGAGTGGTGATCACCATGTAGGGAGCAACGCTGGGCGGCCCGAGGTTCTGAGCCTCGGAACAGCCTGGCCTGACGGGACCTTCTCCCCTGCAGTCCCTGCTGTAGGCTCAGAGGGGACACGGCCACCACAGTTTAGTCGTTTAGATCTGGAACATTCCTCTCCCCACAAGCTGTCTGCTGTGCATAAGAGGTTTGTCATGTTCATCCCTCCATACCCAAGGCCTTGGCACAGGCTGGGGACGCAGAAAAGCCGTTCTTGTGACTGATTTATGTCCCCTCGTAATGGGAAATTGGGGTCACTGTGATAACAAGCTGGTGTCAGAGCTGACGGAGGCCCCACCCGAGCCCTCCCTGGGGAGAAAGCCTCCTCATGGAGATGGGCCAGGAGGTCTGTACACCCTTCTCTGACCAGTCCCCCCCACCCCCGCGGCTGGGGTTTGGTCTGGGGGGCCCTGGCCCCCTGCCTCCACCGAGCCACTTTGAAAGCCCCTCCCTGACGACTCAGCCCCAGCACAGAAGAACTGTAAATCAGCCTTCCTTCTGGGATGATTAAAAAAATCACTCTATTAGCAGTTGACTCACAGTCTAAAAATGTGCTTCATGGCATATCTGCGGCCACCGCGCACAGTTTGGTGGGACGAGCCCGAGCCGCGCTCTGCGGTCCTTCTGCAGGGAACGGCCTTTCCCAGCGAGTGCGGCCGCCGGCCTGCCCACCGCCGCCCTCTGCGGGGCCCTCCCCACCCCCAGCCCTGGGGTTTGGCCCGAGACCCTGGTGGAGGGAGTCGGGGAGGAAGCCATCTGGAGAGGAATCAGTGCTCAGACGAGAGAGGAAATTGCCCTGAGATGATTGAAATGGCAAACAGGGGAAGCCTGGACGGCTGAGTGGAGTGAAAGGGGGCGAGGGGAGGGGCTGGGGGCCACGCGGTGCCTGCTCTGCTGGCCAGGGGGCTGGGGGCGGGGCCCGGATGGGCGTCTCTGGGGCAGCGGGCTGGGCGTCTCTGGGGCAGCGGGCTGGGCAGGCAGGGGCAGGATCCCTGGAGAGGTGGAGGGTCTTTCAGGAGCTGAGGGGCGGGAGGTCAAGGAGAATGCCCCCAGGGTGTTCTTCCCAGGAACCTGCTTGCCGTGACCGGAGACGGTCCACGTGGCCGCGAAGGGCCCATCAGTGCCGGCTGGTGGCCACCGCCAGCCTTTCACACACCTTCTCCCGCCAGGTCTGCGGGGCGCTGTTAGTCCTGTATGCAGGCCAGAAGACAGAGGTCTGACCCACCCGCACCCGCATCCCTGCAGCCAGGCTTCCCGGACCGCGTCATCCAGAGAGGCAGGGCCGCGCGTTTCAGGGGCCTTGCCACAGGCTCTTGGTAAACTTCCCAAAGGAGAAACTCAGCGCTCAAGCAGCAGCGTGGGTCAGGTCCTGGGTCTGCCGGGGCTGCTGAGCAAACACAGGGCCTCGTCCCGGCCAGCCTGCGTGGTTTCCTTTCAGGAAACCGGAAGTGACTGGGCAGGGGCTGGAGGCACCCAACGCCACCACCAAGCTTGGCGGCTTCCGCCAGCGGGGACAGTGGCCACACTGACCGCAGTCAGCCACCCGGCCGTCAGTGGCTTCCTGGACCCCAGAAGAGCCTAGAGGCTGGACGGCAGTGGGGTTTGGGACACGGGTCCCCGGACACCTCCTCTGGTTCCTAGGGGCCTCGCAGCTGCTCACAAACACACATAGGCAGACGACACAGCAGGGCTCCGCCCGAGGACACCCCCAGGGGCCTCCCCTGCCATGACTTTCACCCCAGACCTTCTGAGTGCAAAGCAGACACTTCTAGAACGCCCACTGCGTGCCAGGCACAGGGCCGGCCCGGCAGACCAGCAAGCGTGGGCCAGGCCTCCTCTGGGTTAGGTCTGGAGACGGGAGGCAGGGACTGCGGTTTCCCTCTGCACTTTCTTCCTGTTGTCCTGGGGTCCCTGCTTCCTGGGGGCTGGAGCAGAGGGCGGGGTCTCAGAGGCAGGAGCCCCCCATCTCAACCTTGCTCTCAGATCTCCTGTGAGGCCCCTGGGTGCTGGGTTGTGATGATGCAGGGGGTTGATCCCAGCCCCCGGGACTCGACGGACTCACCCAGGGGTCGCATCTATGTGGGCTTCTCCCTTCCTGCTCTGGGCTGCTTCTCCTCCCGGTCACCCCTGGATCCCCAGCTCCCCCAGCTGCACGGCCTGAGCCTCAGGGAGCTTCCCAGCAACCCCGGAAAGCTCTAGGTCCCTCCATCTTCACAGAAAAGCATTCAAACGCCCCTGGTGATGGCGGTGATGTTTCGTTGTCTCCGAAACCCCTGATGAGCCCCCAGGCAGAGGTTTTGCCTCCTCTTATGTTTTCTTGCCCAAAGCCACTCCAACAGAGGGGACAGAGGGCAGTCAGGGAGGGGTGTTTCATTTTCCCGTAAATACGCAGAGTGCTGAGGCCACAGGGGACGTCCACCCACTCGGAGGACCTTGAGGGGCACGTAGGTGGGCTGGGTCCACGGCCAGGGGAGGGTTGGGCGACGACCCTGCGGTGTCCCATCCGCATGGACCCGGGGTCTGCCCTTGGCAGAGGCATCTCACTTGAGTGAGGGGCCCCACCCACGAGTCAGGGGGCAGCTGCAAACTCTGGGAGCCGGCTCAGGGGGCAGCCTGGTGAGGCACAGGTGAGCCCGCCTCCATGCAAGGCAGGGCGGACACCACCGATCCGTCCCCGCTCTGGCCTGCCCGTGGGAGGTGGCCGCGCCCTGCTGTCCTGTCGGCCCCATGGGGTCACCTCAGCGGCACGCAAGGTAGTGTCCGCGGGCCGGGGTCCAGCGCGGTCCCTGGGAGGAGCTGACGGAGAGCAAGCACACATGATTCGTGACCTTTGTCTTCTGAGGACACACCGTGGAATGTGTGCTCCGGGCAGGGATCAGAAAGGCCTGGGACGGGGCATCTGGAGCACAGACGCGCAGGCTGAGCTCATTCTCCTGCTGGGCCAGCGGCTCCCATGGGGCTGCCTGGGCTGGGGGCACACGGCGGGGTCTGGGGGGCCGGGCTGGGGGGATGCAGTGGGGTCCAGGGGGCCCAGACTGGGGGGATGCAGTGGGGTCCAGGGGCTCAGGCTGGGGGGATGCAGTGGGGTCCAGGGGCCCAGGCTGGGGTGTGGACACAGTGGGGTCCAGGGGCCTGGACTGGGGGGATACAGTGGGGTCCAGGGGTCCTGGGCTGGGGTGTGGACACAATGGGGTCCAGGGGGTCTGGTCTGGGGGGACACAGCAGGGTCCAGGGGGCCCGGGCTGGGGGGACACAGTGGGGTCCAGGGGTCCTGGGCTGGTGTGGACACAGTGGGGTCCAGAGGGCCTGGTCTGGGGGGACACAGTGGGGTCCAGGGGCCCGGACTGGGGGGACACAGTGGGGTCCAGGGGCCCAGACTGGGGGGATGCAGTGGGGTCCAGGGGGCCCGGGCTGGGGGGATACAGTAGGGTCCAAGGGTCCCGGGCTGGGGTGTGGACACAGTGGGGTCCAGGGGGTCTGGTCTGGGGGGACACAGCAGGGTCCAGGGGGCCCGGGCTGGGGAGAATACAGTGAGGTCCAGGGGTCCTGAGCTGGGGTGTGGACACAGTGGGGCCCACAGGGCCCGGGCTGGGGGGACACGGTGGGGTCCAGTTTTCCAGGGAAGCCTGGAGACTCAGGGGTCCCCAAGTGATGGACCGTCATGGGGAATGTCCATTGGCCACAGGGATTTTCGGACGGTGTGGGTTGGAGAAACCTGAGTGTTTGGGAGGGCGCCTGAGGGATGTCGTGTAGACAGGAGGACTCAGGCCTGGCGCCCGCACCCTCGCCACGACCCTGCTGAGAGGCTGGGCAGGCGCTGTGCCCTCTCTGGGCCACACGTCCCTGTGTTGGATCTGCCACGTCCCTTGGTCACGGTTGTGGGCGCTGCTCTCTAGGCCGACGGCTAAGACTGCACAGATGAAGGGACGGTGGGGGGAGTGCGGGACCCTGGTGTGGCTGCGCCTGGGAACGTATTGAAGAGGACGGCTGAAGGTCACCGGAATTTTCTCTCTCGACTACAGAACTGGTCAGGGGGGAGGACATTTCGAAGCCTTTGATACATTGCTAACCATGTTCTGGTAGCGAGGCACCGGTGGCCAGCTGGGAAGGCAGACGAAACCAACCCCTCGGTTTTCAGATGGCCAAGTGAGGCCCAGAGCAGGCGGGGCCTTCCCCGGGGCCCCCAGGTTCTCCCAGTGGGGCAGCTCCGACTCCAGAGAAATAGGGGGTCAGAGGTCTCCCCAGCCAGGCTGCTGTCTTGTTGGGTGCTTCCGGGAGAGGCTCCTTTCTCGGAGAGCTTCGGGTCTCACAAGGCAAAGCCCAACATCTGGGCGAGCAGCCTGGGTGGGCAGTGGGGGCGTTTTGGGGGCACCTGCTGAGCGTGGGTCCTGAGGACATCACAGCGTCAGGCGCCAGGGGCAGGGGCCGGGGTGTGGGCAGGGAACCGGGCGGCATCACCAGCGCCAGGGTCACTGGGTCCTCCCGGCAGGCCGGTCGGTTCTGAGCGCCCCACTTTACACATGGAAACACGGGCCAGTGGCCTCCACCCGGGATTGGACGGCGAGTCGGGGGAGAGCAGGGTTGAGTCCAGGCTCGCCTGAGGCCACAGCCCCCTCTTCAGCTGGGCTCCGTGCCCGCGTGGATTCCTGCCAAGCTTTCTGGAATGCCTGGGGCGGGAGCTGGGAGCGAGCGGTCTCTCCCCGACGGGGGCTGGACGGTGCCTCGGAGAGCAAGCGCCAGGCTGGCTGGGGGTGGGGCCGCCCGGACCACGTCAGCCCTGCGCCCTGGAGCCTCTGGCCCAGATGGCCTGGCTGCTTCTATACGTTGTGTGTCTGCCTGCAATGTGCCGTCTGCAGAAGCAGATTGACGCCAGAATGCTGGGGGCTCAGGAATCCCCCCGGGGGGAAATGTTCTAATCGGCAGGAAGTGAGCTGGAGCTGGGCTGCGCTCCTCACGCACTGTGATTCAGAACCGCTGCCCGGCCAATCAGCACCCTGGAGCAGCCACTTGGCCGGCAGATGTGTGTGGGGGACGGGGGCCCACGTGTGGGACCGAGGAGTCTGTCAAAGGGCAGAGTCACCTCCCCCTGCGAATCCCCAGACCCCACCTGCGCCCGGCGGTCACAGGGCCGGTCTCCACCGGCCAAGTGCCATCGGGTCCCCTCATGTTTCTATCTGTGCGGCTCCCCTGGGGCAGGGGGATGAGTTAAAGGCTGGTGGACAATAAGAGGAACGTGTTGGAAGAGGTGAAGGGTTAGAAAGATTTGCAGTGTCCCCTGTAACGTGGTTCCTCTGTCCTCCTCAACTTGCTTCCCAGCCGAGGCCTCCCGTGCAGAGCTGGCCCCTGGGTGTTGATGAGCAAGCGAGCCACAGAGGACGGCAGCACAGTCCCGTGGGTGAGGGCCCAGCGACGGCATCGGGCCCCTTGGGTACAAGTCCTCACTCACCGCTAGAGCTGTGCGACCCTGGCCGCCACGGGGCCTTTGAACTTAGACTCCCTGGTCAAGACAACACAGTGATGCTGCCTGCAGGCGGAGTCCACCTCCACGGGACATCCCACCTCTGCCCAGATCCCAGCACGGCTCAGTAGGATCCAGGCACTGGGTTGCAGCTTTGGGTCAAGTCCTACAGGGGACTCCGGGCTGGAGGCAGATCCCTGAGATCCAGGGACAACAAGGAAGGACCCGTGGAGACCCTCGGGTAGGACCTCTCACAGGGAGGAGGCGCCTCTAGGGTAGATTCGGTTGCTGTGAGCTCCACAGGAGGGCGGAAGGCATTCAGCTTCAGTGCAGCAGACATTGTTCTAGAGCACCTTGTGTTTCAGCTCATGGCCTCCCTGTGACAACCTACCAGGAAGCTGAATGATTATTATTTTTTAGTGTTTATTTATTTGGTTGCTGTGGTACACGGGCTTGCTTGCTCAGCAGCATGTGGGATCTCGGTTCCCTGACCAGGGATCGAACCCTCATCCCCTACATGGCAAGGCAGACTCTTTACCACTGGACCACCCGGGAAGTCTGGCAGCTCTGTTATAATCCTCACTTTGCAGTTGGGGAAACTGAGACAGAGGCACTGAAGCCACTCACCCCCGTCTCAAACGCCTAGGAAATGGCAGAGCCTGGATTCAGGCCCTAGGCGCTGGCTCCTGCGCCAGCTGGGTCCCAGGCAGCAGAGGCCGAGGGGAGAGCTGGTTTGTGTGCAATTTCAGATCCTCCTCACTTTGTTTTGTTTAGTCAGAGGTGTGTGTTGGAGTTGTCTTTAGTTTTGATGTAGAGGATCAATGGTTACAGAAACGATTGTTCAAAAGACTCTTCTTTCTCTGCTGCACTGTCTTTTCATTCTTGTCAGAAATCAGTTGCACAGTGCCAGAGAACAATGAATTCCATAGGCATCAGCTTAACAAAATATGTGTAGGCTCTACACATGGAAAAGTAAGATTATTGTTGGAAAAAAAACAAGCCCTGACTATCTGGAGAGAAGACAAACCACAGATGGCGATAAATATTTGCAAATCTTATATCAATAAAGGATCTGTGTTTAGAATATGTTAAGAACCCTTCAAGCTCAATGATAAGAAAACAACCCAATGGAAAAATGAGTAAAAATCTGAACAAACACTTCGCCAGAGAAGGTACTTGGCAAACCAGCACACGACAAGGTGTGATGCAGCAGGGGCACTGCTCTGGGGCCAGTGGGGCGGGAGGTGGTCTGGCGGTTTCTCCTGGAGTTGAACAAAGACCTACCATGGGTTTATAATCACACTCCTGTGTGGTTTCCCACGCAAGTTGAAAACTCATGCTCATGGAAAATCCTCATAACCTTTAAGCAGCGTGAGTCAGAATCACCCAAAACCGGAGACAACCGTGACATCCTTCAACAGGTGAATAAGCAAACGGCGGTGCTTCTGGAGGATGGCACGCCATCGACAGAAAAAGGAAAGCGCTGCTAATTCCTGCAGCATCTCCGTGAAGCTTAAGTGCATTCTGCTAAGTGAAGGAAGCCAGACCAGAAAGCCTGCATATGGTAGGATTCCACTGATATGACGTTCTGGAACAGGCAGGACTGTAAAGATAGGAAACAGATCAGTGGTGGCCAGGGGCTGGGTGTGGGGGAGACGCAGAGGAGTCTTGGGGTGGAGTCACTCTGCGAGGCACTGGCCGGTGAACACGGGATGCTATGCGTCTGTCAGACCTCATACAGCTTGTCAGCATGAGGCATGAAATTTAATACATAAAATTTTGAAAAATCAACCAAGAGCTGAGGGGACCCCTGGGTTAAAAGGCAGGCAGTGGCAGAAGACACCACGTGTGTGATACATGTGGGATATAACATCTCTCAAGGGGACGCAGAGAAGGAGCTGACCACAGCGACTATGGAACACGGTGTTTTGATCAGAAACTGTGAAAGATGAAAGGGACTGTGCGTAACGCTATGCCACTGCTTTGGCCGCACTGATCCTTGCAGGGACCTGGTCAACAGCTCTGAGGGGGAGCGTGCAGCCACACGGGGAGGGGGCAAATAAGTGAGTGTCAGGCGGCAGTGGGATCTCGGCCTCTCACTGCTGGAGGGGGAGGTTCCACCCGAGCAAAGGGGGAGAGTTAGCAAGGCTGAGCAGTACTGGATCAAAGTCAGAGACATGAGAATGGACTCAGGTTAGCGTGATGTAGATAGAGGCTGACAGACGCAGGAATAGTCACAGGCGTGTTTGTGTCTGCAGCTGAGGGCACATACATGAACTTCCAAGCTCTGTCGGCTGAGATGAGTGACAGCAATGATGCCCCAGTAGCGGCGAGCACATCCGGTGCCTGGGTCTTGGCTTCTAACGCCGTCCTCCCATGAAAGGAAGACGGACTCCTCTGGAGGAAGCAGCTGAATCTAAGGCTGAGGCAGGAGAGACGCACCACGAGCCCGGAACCTCCTGCAGGTACAGAAGGTACGGATGTGTCCAGAAAACAGAGGGGGCACAGTAGTCAGCCGGAAGGAGCTCCTGAAGTTGGATGACTGGAGCAACAAAAACAGCAGAAAGGCACATGGGATTGGAGTATAAAAAAATCATAACATAAATACCCACAACTACACACAGACACAAATAAATAGTAAATGGGAGAAGAGACACCTTTCCTCACAGGATTCCAAATAATTCCTGCAGACCCTTCTCTCTTCCTCGCCAGCCCTGGGAAGGGATTGCACTCCATGAGCTCCTTGCTAAGAGGGCAGCGTGGAAGGGAAAAGAGGAGCCTCATGGGGGAGAAGCCAGGCAACCATGACCTCAGCCAGGGCTCAAGGTCAGCTTCAAGAGTGATGAATCATGTGGACGACCTTCTCCTCTGAGAGGATGCAGTGAGGAGGGCACCTCACCATCGGGTCTCCCCTCCCTCAAACCAGCACCATCATGAGAAAAATCCAAAACAAACCTCAACTGAAAAGCATTCCCCCCAAATTACCTGCCCGGTCCTCCTCAAAACTGCCAAGTTCATCAAAAACAAGGAAAGTCTGAGAAACTGTCACAGCCCAGAGGAAGCTAAGGAGACATGACTAAATGCAATTGATGTCCTGGATGAGATCCTGGAACAAAAAAGGACATTAGGGAAAAACTGGTGGACTCTGAATAAAATGGAGTTTCACTATGGAGTCCAGACCAATGTAGTTACAAATGTTCCAATGTTGCCTCTTAGTTCTGACAAATGTACTAACAAAGTAATGTAAGATGCTGACAGTGGGGGAAACCGGGTGCTGGGGGTACAGTTGGGTGGGAGCTCTGTACTAGTTTTGCAACTTTTCTGTAAATTCAGAACTATTCTAAAAGTTTTTTTTTTCTTATAAAATTCTCATTTAATCAATTTACAGGATCTTTAGAATAAATGTACTTGAACAAAGCAAAAGCTCTGGTTTCTGTATTAATCTTTTTTTGCAAATATGCTAGTTTAAATGATAATTTCTAATATTCTGGGTATATTTTTTTGCACCTTATTTAACATTGCTCCATTTAGTTATTAGCCTTCTCTCTCCTTTTTTTTTTTGCACAAAGAGGTCAGGGGTGTTTGTGCCTCTCTTCCTGGCCTTCGGTCTCACTCCACGGATCCCTCTGTCTATCCTTTCTTCTACCACGTGGTTTGCGGCTCTGGAATGTGTCTTGAAATTGGGCAGCATGCATCCATGCCCAGACACTCCACCCTGGACTCCCCAAAAGGCAGAGCCCCAGTCCACGTGCTCTCTACCCGGCCCTTGCTGCAGCCCCGGGCCTGCTGCAGACCCTCCAGGACTCGTGAGTCACACCCCGCCTCCCGGGTTCCCTGGAGGATGCTGCTGAGACGCGTGCTACTGTCAGGAGAACCCCGAGGGCAGCCCCACGTTGGCTCCGGTGGGGAAGCGCGTGGGGGAGCTGCCGCAGGTGGCAGGGGCCACATGAGTGTCCGCGGGCTGGCCAGTCTCCCCTTCCCAGCTTCACTGCAGAGAGGCGGGGACGCACAGAACAGCCTGGCGCGCACTGCGGTCAGTCATCCTTGCCTGACGGATGGCACGGGATAAAGGTGGACTGAAGGGGTGAACCAACGTAGGGCCGCGTCTGACTCCTGCTTCATCCGAGCCGCTCGCCAAAGCCCCTGCTGTCGAGCGGAGACCTGGGTGAAAGGTTGCCAGCCAGGTGCACGGGACCCCGGACGCAGCTCCTGGCCCCGCCTACATCGTGGGCGGTGTGGCCCGCCCACCCTGCTCAGCCTGCGGGACTGTGGGAGGCAGCGGGCAGGGGATCAGAGCTCGGGGCTGCGACTGGCTGGCCCTGGGGGTACTTGTGGCCTCCCCGGGCTTTGCAAGCTCATCATCCAAGATAGCAGGTGCTGCTGGGCCCCAGCTTTGCTGCGATTGTTGTGATAAAAATAATAGGAATGAAAACAGAACGCGACGGGGAAGGAGCCCTGGAGCGTCGTGTGCGTCTAGATGCCGGGGTGGGGTGTCATCGTCACTCTTTAGGGCTGTCGCTCATCCATCATGCCCGTGGGCTTTACAATGCTGCAGAGTGTGAATCACAGCGAGGGATCCCAAGGTCCCACCAGACAGAGGAAAATGAAAACACCAACCCTGTCAATATCAGGCGTTGGCAAGAGTACAAAGCTCCGGGAAGTGTAATCTGTGCCGGTGGGAGCGGGATGGGAGAACAGGGCGTGTGGCCTGGTAGACCTGGAGGGGTGGCCGCCCTTGAGCCAGGGGTCCCCTCCCTGGAAAAGCATCTCAACAGAGCCCCGGCTTGTGTGTGCAAACACTCGTCAAGACAGAAAGGGTAACGCGTGGCGTCTTCATGCAGGGAAATCGCGTACAGCTCAGGAAGCCAGGGACAACAAAACCCAGCCCCACAAAACCCACACATCCACACACGCAAACTGCGCTCCGTGAGACAACACAGACCAACCTACAAACACAATTGTGAGGGAGAGAAAACCCAGACATGGAAGAATACTCTCTGCACGATTCCATTTATATAACGTTAAAACACAGACAAAACTCAACTATATTGTTACGGCGGCATAATTAGATAGTAGAACTGAAAAGAAAAAGAAGGAAGCCCTTGCCATGAAAGTCAGGGTGGTGGTTATCTCCGAAGAGTCCGGGGGGGCGGGCAGCTCCAGAAGGTCACGGGGGAGGCACCCGGCTGGTGGCAGCTGCCAGTGTCTTGACCCGGGTGGTGGATACATTGCTGTTTGCTCTATAATAATGTCTATACTCGTTTATATATACTCGTTTATATCTTTTAAAATTAGAATAATTTAAGACATTAAGGTCTATGGGAGAGATGAAGAAATTCAAATGACCTTAAAAAAAAATCCTAGAAAACAATTGAAGGAGGCCCCTCATGGTTTTATTTCCACAAAGCTTCCTGGCTTGGTAGAAAGAGTAAGATCTTGAGAACAAGACGGAAGAAGGTTCAAACCTGGTGCTGCTATTCATTAGATATAAGGAACCTCAGTTTACCATTCCATGAAATGGGGACAAAATATGTACCCGGGAGGGTAGGTGCCCAATGCCGAGTGCAGTCAACCCTGGCGATGGCCTCCGTTACAGGTGACCCTGATGCTGCAGCCAGGGTCTGGGGTGGCCACGTCCCTGTCTCCGGCATGCTGGTGTCAAGAGGCAGAGTTCCTTTCCCGTCCCCTGAATCCAGGCTGGCCCCGTGAGCATGCTGACTCATGACACACGGCAGAGATGGTACCCAGGAACGTCCGTGTTCTGGCTGAAGGTCAGGCTGGTGAGGGAAGCTTCTTGTGGGGCAGGCTATCCCTGGGGCACAAAGCCAGCTCCCAGGGGAGGGTTCTCCCTGCTTAACGGGTGTCGGGTATCCTCAGGTGCCTCTGGGAGGAGGAGAAGGTACACACAGGATGTGATCGGGGTGCAGCCTGCTCTCAGGAGCAGGGACATCTCAGCCAAGCGGCACAAAGATGAAACAGTGGTCACAGCAGGGGTGTCCGTAACCTAATCAGTTTCCGCGTGTTTCCTGGTCCCGGGCACGGCCATAGCCCTGGGGGATGCAGCGTGAACTGTTGGCCTCCTCGCTCTCCCTTGCAGAGTTCACACCCATGGACCTGCTCAGATGAGCTCCACAGACTCTGGCTTGGGGGGTCCTTACTCAGGCTCTGCGCAGAGGCGGAAGGAGGAGACGACCCACCAGCTGCTGTCCTCTGAGCCCGGGTCAGTGAGACGAGCAGAGGGACCACAGAGCGGGGGGTCTTGCTGCTGCCGTGGACGCGTGGCAGGGCACCTCCACTTTGCCAGCCTGTGAACGGGGTCAGGATGAACCTAATCCCACGCCCCTGAGCCCACTACGCACCCGCGAGGACTGGTCCCTCCCCATAAACCGGTGCCGCCTTTCCAGGAGGAAACCTGGCGCCCGTCATGCCGGGAGCCCCTGTATGGCCTGGCGAGCACACCTCCAGGGTGCGTCCCAGCCCCGCCCTCTCACGCCGATTCCAAGAGGCATGCCTGGAACCTCTCACTGCGGCATTGTTTACAGTAGAAAACCCTGAACCCCAGCTGAGCGCTCATCAGGGAAGGATTGCTTATATAACTTTTGGTGCAGCCCCAGAGGAAGTTCTGGGAAAACAGCTGGGAAAAGGGACCGAGGCAGTGACCCGGACTCCCGGGTGGGATCTGCAGCGTCCTCCAGATGTCATTTGTCCTCACTTCGTGTTTTGATTCCTCGGAATGCCAGTGCAATCTCAACAAGGCCTGTGTGCATTTGTTTTAATGATGTTTGATAAGCTGGTTCCACCATGGGCGTTGCTAAGGACCAGGGTTGGAATATAACCAAACGAGGCTGAAGAAGGAGGTGATGTTACTTGCATTTTCAACTGGTGAGTCTTATAAAGTGAGAGCCAGATAAGGGAGTTTGGGGCCAGTGGAACAGAGTCGGAAAACCGAAGCCAGGTCTGCTCCCCCAGGGAGGCTCACCCAGCGGCAGAGGGGTGGGTGGTCTTCAGGGGAACCCAGACAACAAATGGGGCTGAGATAACTGTTACTGGGGCAGAAAAGAGAGAGAAACGGATTGTGACATCACATCGCTCACAAACGATATACTCCAGTGTGGAGTCCAGATAAAATGGTAGAGATGAACTCGTTTACAGGCAATACCACGAGCACAGAGAAAAGGCAAGCCTCAGAACAACTGAAGGTGTTTCCGTCAGACATGCAATTATGAATGCATATCCAGAACGCATAAATGGTATCCATACACCCATAGATCAGTAGGGATGAGACCCCCCTCCTTATAAAAGCGGGGAATTGGCAAACCATGTGAACAGGAGGTCCACAGCAGAGGAAATCAACGCGGACGAAACAGGGAAATAAGGGAACTCATTCTGTGAAAGGAAGCTCGATCTTCCTGTGAGGTCGAAGCCTTTGAAAAGACGAGTTCAATAGGTCAGGACAGCTGCACACTGATGCTTTCCCATGGCTCTGTCCTGGGAATCAGGGACTCTGGGAAGTCAGCTCAGCTGGTCAAGAATCCGCCTGCAATGCAGGAGACTCTGGTTCGGTTCCTCGGTCGGGAAGATCCGCTGGAGAAGGGAAAGGCTACCCACTCCAGTATTCTGGCCTGGAGAATTCCATGGACTCTATAGTCCATGGGGTCGCAAAGAGTCAGACACAACTGAGCGATTTTCACTTTCACTTTCAAGTCCAACTTAGTAAGTGCCCGCTGCCCACCCGTGGAGGTCAGAAGTTCACGCCCGGTGACGCCCCTTCGGGGTGAGGCTATGATACTTTCTCCCCATGTCAGTGGGGCTGACCTTGGGGGTGCCGCAGCGACCTTGAGAACAATTTGGGGTCGCTAGTGGACTTACAGAAGCAGATGTCCAGTTCTGCTTTACTTCTGAGAGGAGGTGAAATGGGGCAGCTGCTCTGGGAAACGGTCTGGTGGCTCTCAGTCAAACCCAGAGCTTGTGAGACCCAGCAGTTCCTCTCCTGAGATGGAGACTCGGCTTCACGCAAACACTGGATGAGCGTTCTGAACTACCCGTAACAGCCAGACTGCGGGAGCAGCCCCAGTATCCATCAGCTGATGAACGCTTGAATGAGACGTGCTGTTTCCATACGATGGAATATTATGTGGCCGGAGAAAGGAATGAAGAAACGGCTACACCCTAGAGCCTGGCTGAGCCTGGAAAACAAGCTGACGGAGAGCAGCCGGTCATATATGATACGATTCCATTTTTAAAAGCATCCAGAATGGGGAAATCCGCAGGGACAGAGAATAGGTTAGCCGTTGCTCAGGGCAGGGGACTGGGGGGAATTACTGAGACTTCTTTCTGAGATGATGAGAACAGCATGAGATTGTCTGTGGCGACGGGTGCACACATCTGTAACTGCACTGAGAACCACCGAGCTGAACATTTTAAATGAGTGATTTGTACGGTATGTGAATTATACCTCAATGAAGATTTAAGGAAAAAAAAACAACCAGGCTGCAGGCACATCACCAGGAAAATGGGCAAATAAATAAATGTGGAATCCACTCAGTGGGAAAGTCTTGGGTGGTGACATTCAGTGAGTAAAAAGTTCCAGGCATTGAAAAAAAAGCTTTTGAAAAAAATGCAACTTATTAATACATTCATGGAAAAGACTTCCAACAAAGTAGGTATTGAGGGAATACGCTGTTGCTGAGTCATTAAGTCGTGTCAGACTCTCTGTGACTCCCACCAGGCCCCTCTGTCCCTAGACCTTCCCAGGCAAGAATGCTGGAGGGGGTTGCCATGCCCTCCTCCAGGGGATCTTCCCGACTCAGGCAGCAAACCCACATCTTTTATGTCTCCTGCATTGCAAGCAGGTTCTTTACCACTGAGCCACCTGGGAAGCCTGGAGGGATTACACCTAAACGTAATAAAAGGCAAACTAGACAAGCCCTTCTGCCCGTCCGCTCTCGCTCCCTTCTGCATATCTTTCCGCGAGTGAAAGTGAAAGTCGCTCAGTCATGTCTGACTCTTTGCGACCCATGGACTATACGGTCCATAGGATTCTCCAGGCCAGAATACTGGAGTGGGCGGCCTTGCCCTTCTCCAGGGGATCTTCCCAACCCAGCGATAGAGCCCAGGTCTCCCACACTGCAGATGGATTCTTTAGCGGCTGAGTCACCAGGAAAGCCGTATCCTTCTACAGTGATATGTTCTTTTCCATTTCACCTCCCCCCATCTCCTCCACCAAAAGATTAACACGAATAGATTTTCAGGAACCTCCTGTTGGATTCTGTCAAGAAACATCAAAGCAAACAGTAGCGCGACTTTTAAAATCAGGGCTCTGCAGTCGTGATGCCGCTGGTGGTTCTGGCTGAAGCTGTCTGACCTGTGGCCTCCTTGCGGGTCGCAATCCTGGCAGCTCTGGGCTGACCTGGATGGGCCCCGGATGACGGGGGAGTCGGGGAGCTTCAGGAACCCCTCTTCTTCCCCTTTCTTTCCATGGGCAGGTTTTGCCCTGGGTTCCCTCCCTCCACACTGACTTGTCCCTGTGAGGGCTCTGGCCTGGAATGGGGCTTCAGAGGTTGTTACAGCCATTGTCCACCTCCCTCCAGGCTGGGCAGCTCTGAGCAGCCCCTGTCTCACGCCCTGAGCAGCCCCCTGAGTCAAAAGCCTGTTGTGCAGAGGAGAGAGCTCTGGGTGGGGGAGGCAGGGCGCCAGGGGCCAGCCAGGCTGGGCCACCTGACCGTCAGCCCGTGGCCTCAGGCAGAGCCTTCTCCTGGGCCCCGTGTCAGAGGCTCAGAGCATCTCGGGGTCGGCACTGGCAGCTCCCACGGGCCACAGCTGTGCTCTTTGGGGCCACATGGTGCCCAGCGAGTTCCCGTGGCCCCCAGAGGTAACCCCTCCTCTGTCTGCCTCCAGGTATCTGGGGGGCTGGGCCGCGGGACCCTTGTCCTGGGTGTGATGTAAGGTGGGCGCCAACCCATCTCCACGTCACCCCAAGGAACGGAGTGAGGACGGGACAAGTGCCAGGGTCCAGGCGGCCCTGGGCAGCCTGTCTCCAAAACCCGGCGCTTTCTTGCATTTTGTGACGTTATTAGTGTCTTAGAGCACCTGGGGGCCCAAGGGGATTACCCAGCCAACCCTAAGCCCAAGGAGTGTGTTTAGTCTGTTTGATTGAACTTTAAATAAAAACTCCCTCTCTCTCCAAAAGTTTTATTTGCAACTGCTGAGTCCAAATATTTAATCTATAGCTATGTTTCTTTTGTGGTCCTGTTGTTCACTCGCTAAGTCCTTGCGACTGTCCATTGAGTTGGTGATGCTATCTGACCATCTCATTCTCTGCCACCCTCTTCTCCTTCTGCCTTTGATCTTTCTCAGCATCAGGGAAAGATATTTCTTTTGTAGAACCTTAAATAAAGATCAACTTTAGAAGCCAAAGGTGACCCTGGTCAGTTGAGGTTGATATTTTAAACATCTACCCTAAAGCAACAGAGTCAATGGTCACCAGGCTAATTTGCTTTAATACATTCATTGATTCCATGCCTGGTTTTGACACAGATGCATGGGTCGTGGACTATTTGAAGGCTTCACAAAGGATCGCATGCTTTTCAAGAAAAAAGGTTTTGAAATGTTAGGATGTAGGAAACTCATAAAGCATTTTGGCAAAAGACAAAACAAAATGAACAAACAACCATCTGGAGAGCTTTGTTCATGCGGAGGAAGCCGAGGAGGAGAGGCGAGGCTGCCTGAGGAAAGAAGCGTCCCTGGGATGGCTGTCACAGCGTCGTCGTCCGGGGGCAACGTCAAGGTGACCGAGACAACCGTGTTTTTAGGTTAGAAGGCAAGTTTGGAAGGTGGTGAAGCTGATGCTCAATACTTTGTCCACCTGGTGCCAAGAGCTGACTCATGGCAAAAGATCCTGGTGCTGGGAAAGACTGAAGGAAGAAGGAGGGGGGTGCAGCAGAGGATGAGATGGTCAGTGATACATAGCATCGCTGACGCAATGGACGTGAATTTGAGCAAAAATTCTGGGGGACAGTGGAGGACAGGGGAGCCTGGTGTGCTCCAGTGCCTGGGGTCTCAGAGAGTCAGACACGATCTAGCAACTGAGCACCAGCAATAATGAGAAACAGGTAAATGCTCCCCAAAAGTGAGACATGAGAATCCGTAAAAAAAGACCTCACTGAAAGTGACAGGTCACATTTCCCAAAAGACAAGCAGAAAGGACTAGACTGTTCCTAAAAGAGGAAACAGGAAGGAAGGGACCCTTCAGCACTCTGCACCCTGCCTGGCTGCTGCTGCTGCTGCTAAGTCGTTTTAGTCGTGTCTGACTCTTAGCGACCCCATGGACTGCAGCCCACCAGGCTCCTCCGTCCATGGGATTTTCCAGGCAAGAGTACTGGAGTGGGTTGCCATTGCCTTTTCCACCCTATCTGACACGTGGGTGTTTATTCAACAAGCCGCTGTCAGCAGTGAGGAGGGATGCTCGGAGCATGAGGGTCCACAGTGTGGTCCTCCAGAGCTTCTGCGAGGCGAGGAGACGCTGAGGACACCTGTCCATGGCCTCTGCCTGGCCTGGATCTCCTATGACTTGGAGCCTTGGAGCCGTCAGGCATCAGCAGCCTCCTAGCCCGTGTGCCCCAGATGTGGGTGACATGTCCCAGGTCCACGGGCAGCACGCCCAGGTTTGCACAAAGTTCCCTTCTTCCTGTGTTCAGCAATGTCCTTTATTCTGTGGGCATGAGATAGAGGTGACATTAAACCGCGTTTAAAGTGGGCAACTGCTGGGTTCTGAATTTTTTCAGATGTTACCGATTGATAGCATTCCCACACCTGGCAGTCCCTAAGCTGAGCGCGAGCACCGTGAGGCTGGAGAAGGGGGAGGGTTGTTTCAGGGATAAGAGGATGCTGAGGGCAGAGCCGGGACGCCGGGCATCTCTGGGCCAGCCCTGGCTCCTCATTCTCCCCCGGGGAGTGGGGCCCAGGAGCCCCGGAAGGAGTTAGGGCTCCAGCTGTGCCGCATACCCCTTGGGGCAGTCAGCACAGCTAGCAGGCGGGGGCCCCCTGAGAGGAGCCCCAGGCCGTGCCCTCCTCACGCGCTGGATTCTCTCTTGCAGCTTTCCCTGACGAGGATGGGCTCTGTGGCCTTGGATCCACAGCACTTAGGACGGAGGCCAGCAGTTTAAGAGGCTGGCCGGAGAGGTGGCCGGTGGTGGACAGGTGGGCGCCACTCCCTTGAATTAAGGAGACGGGCCCGTCTGGCTTTTGGAGACGTCTGAATAAATGGGCCGGTGTCAGAGCAGCTTTCTGGCCTGGGATGCAGGCTGGGGGTTTTGGAAAGGTGTGTTTCGGTTATTGGAAGTCGTCTCCTGGAGATTCTTAAAGGACCAGGCAAACCAAACAGGGTGGACTCGCTTCCTGCCTCTGTGCAAACAGTCAAGAGAGGTTTTGAGAGAGTGTCAATGTTTTCTCAGACTCGCCAAGGGCTGCTTGGCAGCGGTGCTGCTGACATGAGTTGCCCGTGAGGAAGCGGTTTGTTCAGAAAAGGCCCCGGGTTTGCAAAGCAGAATCAGCGCCTCCCAAATGAGGGAGCATTTGTGGTTTGGTTTTACTTAAAAGATAAGGGCTCTAGGTTAATTAGGCTTCAAATTTATCTTTCTTCTGTTTATAAGAATTTAAGTCATACCTTTCTCTCAGAGCCTCACTGCATCACAAAAATTTTTATATAAAAATTTTCATTGTTAAACATACTCAGTGCCCAGTCACATTTGACTCTTGTGACCCTGTGGACCGTAGCCCGCCAGGCTCCTCTGACCACGGGATTCCTCAGGCAAGAATCCTGGAGTGGGTTACCATTTCCTTCTCCAGGGGATCTCCTGGACCCAGGGTTTGAGCCAGCATCTCTTGTGTCTCCTGCAATGGCAGGAGGATTCTTAACCACTGAGCCACCACTAAACATCTATTTAGTATGTTTTAAATTTTTATTGGAGTATAGTTGCTTTGTTATTTTCTTAATATATGTATTAAAATATTTTACTTGACTCAAGATGTTTGCACATTTATAATTTTTCAGTTGAAGAGATATTTTATATATCTTCTCATTTTGATTAAAAACTAAATCGCTGTTTTGTAGCTCTCATTGCAAGTCTCTGTGTGAATTCAATGGTGACTTCTTTCGTTATATCCTCCAACTCATTTATCTTTCTTCCAGCATGGTTTATTTGGTTATTTCCAAGGCCGTTACCTTGTGTCCCCTGTGGGCTCCCGGCATGTGCAGCTCCCCTGGGAAGTGAGGGGTGAGGGAGTCAGGATGCCAGGCCACTCGCCGCCTGCCGAGGGGACAGCCAGGGGCAGCATGAGGGGTCTCGGGGGTGCAGGGTGGGCCTCTGAGGGCCAGACAGCCAGCGGTGTGGGTGGCGTTTTTCTGGGAGCTGGTCCCAAGCGCTCACCGTCAGGTCAGGACCCCCAGTTGGGTGCCCCCTCTTTTCAGGGCTGTTCTGGGCTGCAGGTCCTCCCTGCCAAGCAAACACGATCAAGGACAGGGTCCCTGGAGTCTGGAGGGGGGCGGGGGTCGGGGGCTCACCTGAATGACGTGGCCCAGGAGGTGGGGGGACATGACTCTGCCTCCCAGCTCGCTGGCCGACTCTCCTCCACACGAGACTCTCATTTTCTCCACTCCCTGCTTAAGAACTGCCTGGGGTCGCAGGCCCGTAGGATGAGGGGCTCAAGCCCCCCAGGCTGTGCCTCCCCCCTCTCTTTTTGCACACCCCTCGCTGGGCGCCCCCAGGCTCCAGGCAGAGCCGCCTCCGCCCCCCTCCCTAGCCCGCCTGTCCTGCTCACACTCCTGATGCCAGGCCCCTCCCGAGACGCCCCTGGCTGTCCCCCCACTGTCCTGGGCGGGCCTTGCCCTTGGTTCTGCTCTGCTGTGGCCGCCTTGAGAACGTCCCCCGTTGCTGATCAAGGGCCCCGCATCAGCGATTTGCATTGGACCCCGCAGGTTCCGCAGCCGGCGCTGCGGGGCGGACAGCTTTCCTCCTGACCTGGACGCCCCCAGCATTGCGGGGCACAGAGGACGCTTGCTCATGGTGTCACCTCACCCGAGACCCAGGACAACGCCTGTGTCCACGGACAGGGGGCGGGGCAGCCCCAGACGGGTGCAGTGTCCTTCCGGGGCTTCTACTGCGCCCCCGAGTCGGGCCTGACGGCCACGCGCCCCTGAGTGGCCTGCGCTGTGCATGCATCGGGGTGCTGTCCGCAAGACTCCGGTGGGGTCTGCAGGACCCTGAGCCGATTCCTCAGCCCCCATCCCGCCCCCTGGCTGGACTCTGGGCTTCCGGGGAAGTGAATGGATGCACACAGTAGGTGCACAATCAACGTCCCTCTGCTTGGTCACGGCCCTTCCCTAACTGGAAGCCCCAGTGAGGGCACTGGCCACCCTGACCCCTGACCTCTGACCCTATATGTCCCTCTGACCACGCTGGCCTTGCTGCCACCCCCGGGGCCTCGCTAAGCCCAGCAGTGGGGTCGAGGAAACACCCCATCAGACTCTAAGGGCCAAGTCCAGGCCTGGTCCCTCCATCACAAGGCTTCCTCTTTCTGGACCTCAGTTTTCCTCCGTAAAAAATGGGGGCTCAGACCGTGTGCTCTCTTTGACAGCTGTCTCTCCCAGGAAAAGAGAGCTGAGCTGCCTGATAGCCTTCCTGGGGAAGAGACCCGGCCCCGGATGGGCCCTGAGGCCTTGGAGTTACCTTTGGTCTCCTTGTCTCTTCACTGGGTGCTCTTTGCCCATTTGGGGGGTGCTAGGCACTCCCTAGGTTTCTGGGCATCTGGGGTGGGAGAGAGACAAGCAGATACAATGGACAACACAGGAGGGGGCCTTGGGGGAAGGGGGCCCAGAGGGGTGTCCCCTGCGAGCCCCGGAGGTCAGAAAAGGCAGGCTGAGCCACAGGAACCAGGAGAGGCTCTGTGCATGGGGGACCGGCGGGGGGGTGGGGGCAGGAGGCGTTGAGGGCCGGGTTGGCCGGGCTGGAGTGCGGCTGGGCTCCTGGGAGCAGGGACCACCGGGGCACACGTCTGCGGGGTCTGGGTCTAGGGCCAGGCTAGCGCGGGGCCTGGGGGGCAAGGCTGAAGGAGACACTTGCTCTCCAGGTGCTGCGGGGGCCTCAGATTCAGGCAGGGGCTCGAGAGGGCGACTCTGGTGCTGGCTGGAGGGAGGGCCGAGGCGGTCAGCCTGGAGCCAGGAGGCAGGCGGGCTGGAAAACAGAATCCAGGACTGAGGGCAGCTGGGCCCGTGGAGGCGTCTGGGGTGGTGTGGATGGGGGCGGTGGGGTGAGGCTGACCCTGAGGGCTGGGTGGTGCAGAAGACAGAGGGCGGTTCACAGAGACGGAGCTGTGGGAGAAGAGATCCGGGGCCCAGACAAGGCCAGGGACGGGGGCATGTGGGGCAGGAGACGGGCACCAGCCCCTGTGCTGCCCTTGGGGGTCAAAGCAGAAGACCACCCAGGACCAGCCCCCGAGTGTGCCCCGGGGGATGCCAGGAGCAGAAGAGGCCCCCGAGCTCCAGGGGAGGCCATGCCAAGGTCTGGGAGAGGCCAGCTGTGCTGAGCGCTCTGGAAAAGACCACAAACCCCTGACCAGAGAGGCGTCCATCTGTCTGTACCAAGCACGTGTAAAAGTCTCTGGATCCTACGATGCTTTGGCATCTTGGGGGCCTTGCTGGCTTGGGAGGGACTTGTCTGTCCCTCCCCAGAGGGAAGTGTGTTCCTAGAGACAGCAAACAAGTCCTGCAAACAGGCCTTTCACATCCAGACCAACAGTCCAGAGCCCACCCTCAACGACCACCTGCTTCTTCAACCCTCACACAAGCCAGGGTCCCCAGGCCCTAAGTTGCCACCCAGATAACCTGATGACCAGGGGTACCTGGTAGCCCAGAGCCAACTGGAATTACTCAAACCCGCTAGAGCTGAGCCTACCTCACCAGATCCCTGCTCGGAAACCACAGTGGGGCTTCTGGGCCAAGCTCTCCCCTCCCTCCTGGGTGCCGGCCGACCCTGGGGCTTCCCCGTGTAGCCCTGTGTGGCCTTGCGTGGTTCCTCCCCTTGAAAACTGCTCGGCATGAAGTCTTCTTCCATGTCTTTGATCACCTGCCTTCTCACTCGGTCACCTCTGTAAATCAAGTCCGGGTGCCAGGGTGAAACGCAGCCCACTTCACCCCTCCTGAGTGGGTAAGCTGCGTCCCTTTCTGCCTGGGTTCTCCTGGGTGCCCAGCCCAGGGCTTCCAGCAAGGAAGCAGATGACATCCTCAGTGTGAACACGCTGTCTTTCCAACCTCCCTCTGTCTCCCGCCTCCACCCCTGTGGGGGGCCAGACACTTACTGCATCTTTTCTGGTTTTTTCCTTAGTCTTTTGGCCAAAATATTCCCCAGGATAATGAAGAAATCTATGTACAGTAGCTGTATTCAGTCTGGTGGCTTCTGGAATAAATTAGCCACAGGAGAATTTCTGAGCAATTTTTTTTTTCCCCCGACCTGGGGCAAGCCACGGGCGGGACCGAGGACCCTGAGCTGTCCAGGGAGCCTGCCCAACCGTGCCTGTGGCTGTGGGTACCCAGCCTCCGCAGAGCCGCTGTGACCCCGGGCAGCAGGGAGCTGGCCCCGGGCGCTGCGTTCCCATCCCCGTAACTGTGTCCCTTCACCCGCTGAAGGATCCAGGACCTGGGGGCAAGTTATTTATATCTGTGCCTCAATCAGGCCCCGCAAGACGCCGGGCTGGCTGTGGCCCCCGCCGCTAATCTGTGGACGCCTGTTCGAACAGACTTGGGTTCTTAGAACACAACAGAACTTCCTTCATTTCAGATGTTCCCTAATTTAAGCTGGCCCTCGGCCATGGGCCACACATCCCGCCTTTGTCTGCGGCCACCTCCCTGTCCCCAGCCGGGGCCCCTTTGGCGGGAGGAGCTGCGGCTTCGGCCTCAGTGAGCCGGGCTCCGGCCTCCGTGGACCCGGGTGTAACGAGAGCCCACAGCTGCTCTGACTCACTGTGCAAACATCCTCTGCCTCCAGGCCTGCCGCCCCCTCCAGCCCGGCCAGCAGGCCCTGGGGCTCCCAGGCCCGGACCTCAGGGTCTCCCAAGCGGGGCCATCGACCACCGTGTGGACCGCGCTGGGCCCCCGGCTCTGGAGTGGAAGCCCCTTCTGGACAGCCTGAGGCCTGCCCGGGGAGAGCCCCTCTGCCAGGGGTTCTCGGGAAAGACACGGGTTTATTCTGTCTGCTCTCAGGGCCAGGAGAGGCCTGGCAGGGGTGGACATCCCCGTTCAAGTCAAGTCGCCTCCGCTTGCTTCCCGCTCCGCTCACGCCCTCCCCCAGGCTGGCCCCTGCTTGGGGCGCCACCCGAGACCCCCACCCTGCAGCCCTGCTTCCCCTCCGCGCCGACCCGCGCCAGCGCTGTGGTCCTGCCTGCCGTCTGCTGTCCCCCGAGCTCAGGCCCCACCCTCCACCCACGCCTGGAGCACCGCGGGCCCTGGTCGCTGTCAGAGGAATAACGGGGTCAGACCTGACTGCGCTCACCTCCCGCGCACCTGTTTCCTCCGGCCCCCGCTCGAGGGGAGGGGGCGTCCTGGGCAGGGACCCTCCCCCCTCCCCCCTCCCTCCTCCCCTCCTCCCCTCGTCCCTTCAGCCCTCCCTTCGCTCCTCTGTCCGACCACCTCTCTCTTTTTGCGCCGGTTGCCCGGGGGCTCAGCACCACGCCTGCTGCTCCATCAGCAGGCTGCATCAGCACGCGCCAGCGGCCACACGAGTGGAGGGGCCTTGCAGGAGCCCCTGCGGGGCCTCGGTCCTGCCTTCAGCAGACGGACAAGTATCTCCGGAGCGCCGGGCACACCAGTGCTGTGCTGGAGCCCACGCCGGGGGCGCCCTGTGCAGTCTCCCCAGGCATCCCCGGGTCTGTCCCGGGAGGGCGGTCAGGGCAGGGGGCCCACGCGGACCCTCACAGCCCGTCTGCCCTGAGAACGGCTCCCTGGGGCCACCCTCCGGGCCGAGCACTGACTGCAGGCTCTTTCTGGGCTCAGGGCAGGAGCCGACCTGCCTCTGGAGGCAGGGCTCTGGAGCTGGGGCATCCTCTGCCCCCGGGAGCCGGGGCAGGTGCCTACATGTGTGAGGGGTCGCAGTGCCGGGAGGCTGTGCCCACCCGCTCTGCCCCATCTTCAGAAGGATGCTCCCCACAAAGGGCCGGGCACAGAGGGACATTTTCCCCTTCACAGGAAGCTTGAAGGGGTCACCTGCCTTGTCCAGCCAGATGGTGGCCATGGAGACCTCATCGCTGGGGCCACGGGGGTTCCTGCAAGGGCTGGAAGGATGTCAGGGTACAGAGGAGCCGGAGGAGATCCAGGCCTGGCTTCAACCCTCCAGTTGCCTGGCGTGGCCATCGGTGGTCACAGGGATGCCTGCCATGGACGGGGGATGGGCAAGACCTGTCTCAGTGGATGGCCCATGCAGGACCCTGGCACCCATCAATCCCTGCCTTCCTGTGAGGGTCCTGCCCACCCCCAGGAGACTCCTACTTCAGCTGACGCACTCAGGAAGGTCGGGTCTCGTGGATCAGTTCATCGAGGCCCTGCCCCGGCCACCAAATGCTGTGCATGCCCAGGACACATGCCTGAGCCCCCATCACCCCCGACCCAGCCACAGACACCCTCGGAAGGGGAGGCGCGTTCCTGCCAGGACACTGCAGACTCTGGGGCGAGAGCAAGCTCCCAGCTCTCCTCCCCGTGGAGCCCGCTTACTCTCTCTCGTCGCCGTGAGCTCGGCTTCCACGCAGCTTTCCAAGAAGCCTTTCCTCAGCCTGCCAGTGGGGCCCCCCATGTCGCATACTCTGGGGCACCTCACCTCCGGGGCGTGAACGACTGCTCCATCCGGAGCCTGCTGGGAGCCTGGCACGGAGGGCCCTGAGGACCGCCTTTGTGCGGGGGGAGGACCTGTCGAGGTGTCTGTCCCTGCAGAGGGGACTCCCGGGGGCCTGGCCCTGAGTGAGGCCGCCGGAGGGGCTGCAGGAGAGGTGGAACAGGCAGGGATGGAGCCCACCCACTCCCCGCCATGGCCACAGGCCGGCCCCTTGACCCTGGCTGAGCTGCGGGTCCTCTCCGGGTCTCACACCACCCTCCATCAGCGGGGTGACATCAAGCCCACCAGTCCTGGATCCACTTGAGGAGGTGCCGGGGCCCAGCGAGCAGTCACACGGCGGCCTCGGTGTTTGGTCAAGGTGACGATGGTTCAGAATCGGTTGACTCTGATGAGGACCAGTGTCCTTGATAATCCAGGAGGGGAAGGCCTGACTCACTGGGGCAGAGCAGAGGCTTCCCCGAGGGGCGGAGACCCTGCCCCTGAGCGTCCAGCCCCGCCACCCCTCCCACCCCCGGCAGTCTGCCTGGTGGGCGTCCCACCTGCCCAGCTGGTCCTCAGAGCCCGTGGGCCGATGCCCGCAGGCAAGTCCATTCCCATCTCCTGCCAGTCTGCGTCTCTGCTTGACGCTGGCTTAAGGAGCCCACAGGTCTGAGCGTCCAACTCCGACCCTGCATGTGGGGGGCGCTGGCTGAGAGCCGGGCCCGGTGACGCAGTGGGTCTGCCTCGCAGGAGGCCGGTGGCAGGGAGCTCAGGACCGCGAGCAGCGGCACCAGCCCATGGCGTCACCGGGGGGCCCTTCGCCTCACTGTGAAGTGGCCTCTCTCTCTGGCACCTCAGGCCCCAGCTCGCAGCCCACAGAGGCTGCAGAGCCCAGGGCCAGTCTCTGGCCTTGGAGCCAGACACGCCTGGAGTTCTGAATTGGAGGGTGGTCTGGTCTCACAGTCCCAGGGCTGCCCACCTGCAACTTGAGGACAGCAAAGCCTCCTGATGGCCTTGCAGAGAGGACAAGATCAGATCCGGAACCTAAGAGTGGGCGAAGTCATTCCGGGCCCATGTCCCGGAGGCAGGTGGGTCTTCTCCAGGGCTGCTGGGCTCCTGCCGCTCTTCACCGCTTTAACATTCTCCTGCATCATCTGTTTGTTAAAGGAGGCCCCACCAGCAGGGGGAGAGCCCCAGATGCAGGGCTCAGAGTGACTGGGGGATGCCAGGCTCAGGCTCACCATGGATGGTTGTGCAGGTTGCACACTGCACAACCTCAGGGCTCCGTGCACAGACCAGGACGTGACCTGTGCCCCCGGGAGTTGGGCAGTGGCAGTCTGCACCACTGAAACCATTTCCATCCAGGGCATTGGGTATCGTGGGCTGAACGTTCGTGTCCCTCCAATTCCACAGGCAGAAGCCCTAACCCCCACCTCACAGAGATGGTGGGTGTTGGGTGTGGGTTCTTTGGGAGGTGATGAGACTTAGCTGAGGCCCTGGGGCTGGGGCCCCCAGGCTGAGATTTGTGTCCTCACCAGAAGAGGAGGAGAGACCAGCGCTCGCCCTCCACATCGTCTGAGCGGTGAGTGACCCAGGGAGACAGTGGCCGTCCACGAGCCAGGAGCGGAGTCCTCACCAGGAGACAAGTCTGCGGGCATCTCGATCCCAGACGCCTGGCCTCCAGATGCAGGGGAGACTGATGTCTGCTGCTGGCACGGCCCAGGCTGCGGTTTTTGTTACAGCAGCCGAGCTGGCTAACAGGATGGCCGTGAGTGATCCCTGTGCTGCCTACTCCTTGTCTCCACCTCTGCGGCTGGGAGAAGCTGCACGCCGAGCTGTGGCCTTGACCCTTCCCCAAGGTGGCTAAGATTTAAAGGAAACGTTGCGGATGAAGAATCAGGAGACGGGACAGCCCAGGGCTGTGTGCCGGTCACTCCCCACGCGTGCCTTGGTTTCCCTGGAGATTCTCACCCACGGCCTCTCCAGGGCCAAAGCTCCACTTGTAACACTGGAGGAGCTGGGAGACAGCCTCCAGCTGCCACTCAGCCCAGCGTGGCCCCGCTGCTCTGGGACTTCCCGGGCATCCCGGGACCTCCGCCTCTCACGCTGGTCTCTCCCGGGGGTGGGGTGGGGCAGACCCCGGACACACTCCCTCTGCCCACCCACTGCGAGGACCCAGCCTGGCCTCAGAGCCCCAAGACTTCTCCCCCTTTCTCTTCCTTTTCCTATCTCACCTGAAATTCCTTTGCGCCTCTGTCAAGATAAAAACCTGGAGTCATTTCCCCTCCCTTCTTTCTCCCATCTTCAGGCTTTTATGCCTTGAAAACCTATTCAAACAAAACTGAGATCGAAAGGAATAGATGCTTTTCTAGCCTTTAATCCCGTTTGAGCCCAGCCTCCCTGTGCCCGCCCTCTTGTAACAAGCGAACACGCCATACACGCCTCCCAACCCCCAAGCGCTGGGGGTTCCCGACAGCCCCATGGGGCTCTGACGATTCACTGGTTAGAAAAGCCGCGTTCAGGGCTAGACACTTGCATTCACACCGCATAAGGACACGTAGGCTCTCTGCTGCTCCCGGCCAAAGGTGCTCCCTGCGGACATGAATGGCCAGTGCACACTCGCGGGTCCAGCACCGCCGCTCCGAGTCACGGCCCATGCGGGAGGTGAGCAGCCGCGCATCCCCACCAGGCCCACCCGGAGCGCAGCGCTTGAACACGGAGGCCTGGAAGGGGAAGGTGGTTCCGTCCGCCGGTGCCAGGCCGGCCGCTGCAGCCGGGCCTGCGATTGTCATTAGTGTGCTGTCGCCAGCGGCCACGGCCAGCTTGTTAGCAGGGCTGCTGGATGGGAGAGACTGGCTGTCCTGGAGCACAGAGGGTGCAGGGCTCCCGGGGTGCGCCCCAGCTCGTCCTAGCGGGGTCTGGGGGCTCTGCTCCATGGGTCAAGGGCCCCCAGGAGCAACTCGTCCTGCCCTGTTCCCATGAGAAAGAGGTGGTGATTCTTCTCTAAATCACCTAAAACATGTGGATTGTTCAGCTACAACAAGCTGGCCGCTTAGGGTCCAAGTTACATCATCTGTGGTTGTCTGGCTTGAGACAGAGGAGGAGACAGAGACAGACAGAGAGAGACAGACGGAGGGAGGGAGACAGAGAGACAGAAAGATATACAGAGACAGACACAGAGACAGAGACACAGAGACAGAGAGATATAGAGACAGAGACATCCAGAGACAGAGAGATGCAGAGAGACGGATCGAGACACAGAGACACAGAGAGATGCAGCGTAGAGACAAGGAGTCACAGGCACAGATGCAGAGTGAGAGTCAGAGGCGGAGAGACCAGCAGAGACACAGCGGGAACAGGAGCCCGATGCCCGGCAGCCCCCGCCAGGCTGGCCGAGACGCGCATTCCTTCCTGGGGTTTTCACTGGAAACCAAACTCTCCAACAGGAGCTCTGTCACATGTTGAGCTTCAGCTAAAAACAAGTTGATTCTTAATGATCCAGCGGAATCAGGGCTTTAGAAAATTAGACAACCCGTATTTGCCAGGTTGGAACAGACTTCCTTTCCAAAGGCGAGCCCGCTGGACATCCTCGCAAAGAGCAGCGTCTCTGACCCCCGGGGGCTGCAGGGAGATGTGAGGACGGAGCTCACGCGGGGGTCGGGCCGTCACTAAGAGCCGCCGCGGGGCTGGCCCAGCCTTGCTGTCCGCGTCCTCAAGCCCACCTGCCCCGGACGCCCTGTCCCTCTCCTCCTGCCTCCAGGTGGGAGAAGCCCCACCCCATCACCAGGCTTTTCCAGATTCTGACCAGTGTTAACTGGGGGGGACTCTGCCAGGGAATCCGGGTTCCCCGGGGTAATCTGGCCTCGCTCGCCACCTCTGGACAGGCGTGGCAGTTGTTTCAGTATTCACCAGCATCTAGCCCCCTCCAGGCCTGCGAGGGTGGGGGGGTAAGGCTGGTGATTTCTCCATGGAACAGGTAATGGGCCGGTGCCTGGGTTGCTGAATGTGGGGGGTGTCAAGAGGTACCTGTTGCCTGAGGGAGAAACACTCCCTTGTTCTTTTAAACCAAGAGGATAGTGGGAGATGTTGGTTGCTCGGGGTAACCGAGCCCGTGCTAACACATACAGGAGGGAAATGTTCCCTCCTCGCTGAAATGGAGCGAGGTGTCCTCAGAGAGGTGATATGACTGCTCAAGATCACAGACCCAACCAGTGGCAGAACAAAGTCAAGACCAATTCTGGCCTTTGACCCAAAGTAGGAACCTGGGGGCTGAGGGGAGGGGGCATCTGGGATGACTTGCCTCTCATTTCTCCTGGGAATTACTCGAGGTCCCGTCTTATGATTCCATCCTCATAGGATGCGGGGAAAACTTCATGTACGAAGCAGCAGAGGCCAAGACAGTCTTCAGTTTTGTCTGCAGCATGAAATGCCAACCGAACCACCATCCTGGGGAACTTGAAAGACCCCATATTTCCCTGTGCAGTGGCAACAGGGGGCATCGTCCTGCAGGCAGCAGGCCCTGCTTGAAGATCTTCCTGAAGGGTGCCCTCCAGCCGTGCACGGGGGCCGGATGTGGAGCCCCACTGAGGGGAGGTCGTGGGGTGGGCGGGGCAGTGAAGAATTCCTTCCAGATAAGTCCTTGCACATTTGGCTATAAAGCTGAAGAATGCATGCCTGTCTCTGGAAGGTCTTTGAGGAACACAGTGAGGAGTGTGCATTTCTAGAACAGACGCATGTGCCGTGTGGCCCTCTGGGGCCTGCGGGGGGTGAGGGGGATGGGGGTGAGTCTGTTCCTTCGTTTGGGCCTCAGTTTTTCTGTTTCTAGAAGGAAAACATGAAATTCATCTCTTGAAGCCTACCTTAGTCCATGGCTAGATTATTGGACACAGTTGACGGTTTGGTAAGGAGACTCTCCCATCCCCCACCCTGATCTCTCACCAACATTCCAAAAGTTTTGGGTGATAATTCACTACAGGGATTTTGTGTGATTGCTTAAGAAATGTCCTTATCCATGGAGTTCCAGGACACTCTGAGACATCATTTGAGGCTCCTCAGAGAATCATAGAACCTGGGGTCAACAGCTCTGCTGTGGCCTGAGATAGTGAAAGGGCTGAATCTGGTTTCTGGGAAGGTTGGCCTGTGACTAAGGCCTGTCCAGAGCTTGCCAGCCCCCGTCGCCACCCCCAGATGGAGCAGACACTCTGCCCCGGGAGCCTCCGGAACAGCGCCCCGCAGCCCGCCCCCACGGTGGGCTAGCCCCGAGCCTCCATTGGTTTTGGTTCTGCGGCTTTTTCCAAACCCGAAGCATGATTCATGTCCCAGAGCAACTCGTGGAATTTCTGAGAGCGGAGTGCTGAGGAGTCTGTGCTTCCGAGAGGCTCCCCTGCTTCAGCAGCGGCTGGAGAAGGAAGCTGGGAAAACTCACACCACATTCTTCCTGCATGAAGCACCGTCCCCATCGGGGAGGAAGCGATGGCGGAGAGCCTGGGTGACTCCCGGCGTCTCTGCTGGAGCTTTGTAAGTTCGCTCAGGCTGATTTTATTTGACAAGCCCAGTAGTTCTCTGAACCCACAGGACAGCTCACAGTCCATAACATTTGCTGGCAAAGCCCGTGGGTTATCTCTTCTTCCCGTCGCTGTCGCTTTTCTCAGAGCAAGAGGATGCCAGCCGGAGTGGAGGTGGGAGGGCCATCCCCTGTCCTAACCGAGGCCCACGGCCACCCCCCGTCCCCCGCCAGGCGGTCTCCCGGGAGGACCCTTGGTGGTGACTCCATGTATAGCAGAGCTGGCAGAGAGATGAATAAGCCTGTCTAGTTAACTGTTGTTTGATTTCCCCATGCCAACGAAAACAGGCTGTTTTCTGCTGAGCTTTTATCTGGAGTGGGTATCAAGCCTGCCTGGAGCAGAGAGATGAGAGATAAAAGCCCCAGAGGAGCAGCAGTCTCTGTGGGCCTCTGAGCCATGAGGGGAATGACAAGGCCGCCTTTGTGCTCCCCACAAAGGGCCGCAGGAGAAGGACCCGCCAGAGGAGGGGGTAGCCCGTGGGAGCTCGTGCAGACCTGGGGTCTGCTGTGTGGGACACGCTCGGGGTGTGCGGGCACTTCCCCTACACCTATATAGTCCCTTGGGCTTCTCAGGGGGCTCGGTGGTAAGGAATCTGCCTGCCAGAGCAGGAGACTCAGGAGATGCAGGTTCCATCTCTGGGCCAGGAAGACCCCTGGAGAAGGAAATGGCAACCCACTCCAGCATTCTTGCCTGGAAATCCCATGGACAGAGGAGCTTGGCAGGGTACAGTCCATGGGGTCTCCAAGAGTCGACTGAGTACGCTGACCACAAATCGTCCCCCGACTCTGATTTTTTCCCATTTATTCATTCATTGACTTATAAGCTTTATTTTTTAATTTTGGAAAATGTTTACCTAGTTGTCTGCCCCAGGTCTTCCTTGGCGCTCAGGAGCTTCGGTCTTCCCCGAGGCAGGAGGGAGCTTCATCTGTGCCACAAGAACTCTTAGTTGCAGCGTGTGGGATCTAGTTCCCTGACCAGGGATCGAACCTGGGTCTTCTCCATTGGGAGCATGGCGTCTTAGCCACTGGACCACCAGTGAAGTCCCTAAGCTTTATTTTTAAAAGCGGTTTGAGGTTCACTGCAAAGTTAAGTCGTAAGTGCAGAGGTTTGTCAAACACCCCCTCTCTCCCCCACTCCAGTTACACCCGTCCCCCACCCTCACCACCTCCCACCAGAGCTGTGACAAAGGACGGGCCTACCTGACGAGTCCTCATCACCGAAAGCCCATAGTGGCCTCTGAGGTCACTCTCGGGGTTGGACATCCATGGGTTTGGGCAAAAAGACACTGACATGTATTCACCCTATGGCTTCATACAGAGTAATTTCACTGAATGAATTTACTCTGAGAATCCCGAGAACCCTCTGGGCTCTATCTATACGTCCCCTCTTCACCTCCTGATTTTTTTTTTTTTTTTTTACTGTCTCCATAGTTTTGCCTTTTCCCGAATGTCATGTAGTTGGAAGTACACAGTCTGTCGCCTTTTCAGATTTATCTTCTTTCACTAGGAATGTGCATTTAAGTTTCCTGCTTGTCTTTTTGTGACTTGAGAGCTCATTCCTTTTTAGTATTCCATGGTCTGTATGGACCACTGTTGGTTTATCCATTCACCTTCTGAAGAACATCTTGGTTGCTCCTAAGTTTCAATAATTATGAATAAATCTGCTGTAAAGGTCTGTAAAGTCAAAGCTATGGCTTTCCCAGTGGTCACGTACGGATGTGAGAGTTGGACCATAAAGAAGCCTGAACATCGAGAAATGGATGCTTTTGAGTTGTGGTGCTGGAGAAGACTCTTGAGACTCCCTTGGACTGCAAGGAGATCAAACAAGTCCATCCTAAAGGAAATCAATCCTGAATATTCATTGGAAGGACTGATGCTGAAGCTGAAACTCCAATACTGTGGCCACTTGATATGAAGAGTCGACTCATTGGAAAAAACTCTGATGCCAGGAAAGATTAAAGGCAAAAGGAGAAGGGGGCAGCAGAGGATGAGATGGTTAGATAGCACCACTGACTCAGTGGACGTGAATTGTGAGCAAAATCAGGGAGATAGTGGAGCACAGAGGAGCCTGGCATGCTGGTCGCAAAGAGTCAGACACGACTTTGTGACTGAACAACAAAAGCTGGTATAAACACCTGCGTGCAGTTTTCAGGGTGGACATGGTTTCAGTTCATTTGGGTAAATGTCAAGGAGCATGACTGCCGGGTGATATGGTGAGAGTGTGTTCAGTTCTCTGGGAACACAACAATGTCTCCCACAGCACTGTACCCTTTGGCCTTCCCGCCAGCCGTGGACGGGCTCCTGCTGCTCCGCATCCTCCCAGCAGGTCGTGTTGTCTGTGTTCCTGACCTCTGCTCTCCTAACAGGTCTGTAGTGGCACCTCGGGTCATAGCTGCTTTAGTTTGCATTTCCCTAATGACACGCGGTCAAGAAGCAAGTTAGTTCCCGGTATGGAGCAACTGATTGGGTCAAGAAAGAGAAAGGAGTACGGCAGGCTGTCTGCTGTCACCCTGTGTGCTTAACCTCTGCGCTGAGCACGTCGTGAGAAATGCTGGGCTGGATGAGTCACAAGCTGGAGTCAAGATAGGCAGGAGAAACATCAACTACCTCAGATATGCAGATGATGCCACTCTGATGGCAGAAAGCGAAGAGGAACTAAAGAGCCTCCTGATGGGGGTGAGGGAGGAGAGTGAGAGCCGACTTAAAACTAAATATTAAAAACACTAAGATCACGGCATCCGGCCCCATTACTTCATGGCAAATAGAAGGGGAAAAGGTGGAAGTGGTGACAGATTTCCTCTTCTTGGGCTCCAAAATCACTGCGGATGGTGACTGCAGCCATGAAATCAGATGATTGCTCCTCGACAGGAAAGTGATGACAAACCTAGACAGTGTGTTGGAAAGCAGAGACATTACTCTGCCGACAAAGGTCCATGTAGTCAAGGCTGTGGTCTTCCAGGTGGTCACACACAGCTGTGAGAGCTGGATAGTCAAGAAAGCAGAAAGCTGAAGATCGATGTCTTCACACTGTGGTGCTGGAGAAGACTCCTGGAAGTTCCCTTGGACAGCAAGGAGACCAAACAAGTCAATCTTAAGGGAAGTCAACCCTGAATACTTGTTGGAAGGACTGATGCTGAAGCTGAAGCTCCAGTACTTTGGTCATCTGATGTGAGCAGCCGACAAATTGGAAAGCTCCCTGATGCTGGGAAAGATTGAGGGCAGAAGGAGAAGAGGGTGTCAGAGGACGAGATGGCTGGATGGCATCACCAGTGCAATGGACATGAACTTGGGCAAACTGCAGGAGATGCTGAGGGACAGGGAGGCCTGGCGTGCTGCAGTCCTTGGGGTCGCAAAGAGTCAGAGATGACTGGGGGACTGAATAACAACAACAATGACATATGAGATTGAGCATCTTTTCATACACTTACTTTTATCAGATGTAACTTTGCAAATATTTTCTCCAAGTCTGTGACTTGTCTTCTTGTTCTCGACATTCTTTTCGCCAGAGCAGGTTTTTAATTTTAATAAATTCCAGCTTATCAATTCTTCCTTGCATCGATTATGATTTGGTATTGAGTCTAAAAAGTCAGAGGAGTCTGGCATGCTGCTGCTCATGAAATCACAAAAATTCAGACATGAATTAGTGATTGAGCAACAACAACAATAAAAAGTCATCACCAAGGTCATCTAGGTTTTCTCTTATGGTCTCTTCCACAGGTTTTGTAATTTTGCATTTAAGTCTATAATCCATTTGAGTTCATTTTTGTGAAGGTCTACATTTAGATTCTTTTTTTTTTTTTTGCATGTGGCCATCTAGTTATTCCAGCACCGTTTATTGAAAGGCTATCTTTGTCTACTCTGCTGCCTTTGTGTCTTTAAACAAAGCCTTATTTTTAATGTTTGATTCATCATGTGTCATATTCTTTGGGCCTGCCATAATGTATTTATCCAGTTTCTATGTTGGATATGGATTTGGTGTTTTTGTATCATTTTGCTAGTAACTGTCATTTTATCATGTACTTAACCTAGGGTCTTTGCTAAGTCAAAGTCTTGGAGTACTTTTGTAGCCTTTGATACATTGTCCTCGGAAATTGCAATTCAACTTGCCCAGATAGGAAAGGTTCATCCACCCCAAACTTGCCAGCACTGAGGATTATCCCTGAGAAAACCTTGATGAGTTGGAAGCTATACTGCTTCAATGCATCCTCCTTTGGTTACTAGTTAACTTGAATGTTTAGTTCAAAAATTTATTGAGCATTTTTTTTGTGTGTTAATTTTCTGTTCACGTCATTTTAAACCCTTGCTTTATGAATTTGTAATAGTTTTTCAAAGGCAAGGAGTATGAATCTTTGTCTCATGTATTTCCACATGTTTCTCCAGTTTGCCTTGGCCTTTTACTATGATTCATCATGTTTTTTTGCTTTTTTACTAATGGAGGTTTAAATATACTTTTTATGCTTTTTCCCTTTGCTTTTTATGCTTACCTATGTCTTTCCTACCTGCAATTTGCGTAAATATTGTCCTTTGCTTTTAATGTTGTTTTATGTTTTCACTTTTTACATTTGACTCTGATTCATTTGGACTCTGTTTTGGCACAAGATGGAACTCTAGCTGACTGTATTTCTAAATGATTACTCGATTATCCAACTCTTGGCTAGGTTTTAAGTTTTATTTTGCTTATTTATTCGTGGCTGTTCTGGGTCTTCGCTGTGGCGCTCGAGTTCCTCCGCTGGGGGCTTCTCCCTTTGTGGCTCGCGGCTCCAGGGCCCCTGGGCTTCAGTAGCTATGGCTCATGGGCTCAGTAGCGGGGGCTCGAGGGCTCGTGAGTCTGGGTGCAGCGCTTGCAGCGTACAGGCTTATCTGCTCCACGGCGCGTGGGATCTTCAGGACCAAGGACTGAGCCCGTGTCTCCTGCCTTGGTCGTTCCATGTGGGGGTAATTGCCATGTGGCAGGTGGGGTCTTAGTTCCCTGACTAGGGATGGAACCCGCGTCCCCTGCATTGGAAGGCAGATTCTCAACCACTGGACACCAGGGGAGTCCCTCAACTCTTGGGTATTTGGTGAAGAATCTTTTGTAGCTCCACTTATTCGAAAATCCACTCTTACACTGTCTGCTTCTAGACCTTTTGTTCATTCTTATTGATTCTTACTATTGTGACATGAGCTGGTGTTGCACACTTAAAATTAGTGAGGATCTATGTACGTACACACACACACACACACACACACACACACACACACACACACACACACACACTTCATTATAGTAATTGCTTCACATGATATAGAGGATGAGGTTTCAGGACTTGCTTTCAAGCTGGGGGACCAGGAAAGCTGACAGCGTAATTCAGTCTGAGTCCAAGGCCTGAGAACTGGGCGAGGAGGGGTATGGAATGCTGATGCCTGAGGACAGAAGATTGACGTCCCAACTCAAGCAGAGGGCAGATTCTCTCTATCTCCACTTTTTGTTCTATTCAGGCCTTCAATGGATTGGATGAGGCCTCCCTGCATGGGAGAGAGCCATCTTCTTTTCTTAGTCTACCAGTTTAAATGCTAATCTCTTTCAGAAACACCAGGCATACCCATAAATAACATTTTAATAGCTATCTGGGCTTCCCTTAGACACATATAATTATCAGGTTGGCACATACAATTAACTATCAAAATGTGGGACAGTGTACGTCATGACTCACTGTTACTTTTCCCCAAAGGCCTTGGCTACTATTCTCACTCATTTATGTGAGATTAATTTTAGAATTGCTTTGTCAAAATACTCTCCTGGCAAGAACGAAGGGATTCTCTGAGGCAGAATAACTCAACACGGGTGGGCATTGATGCACCAGAATGGGCCTTCACCACAATGATCTTAGGTGAACATCAGCTTCTGTGTTCACGGCCTTCTAGGGGCTCAGTTCAGTCACTCAGTCGTGTCCGAGTCTGTGACTGCAGAGACTGCAGCACACCAGGCCTCCCTGTCCATCACAAGCCCCCAGAGTTTACTCAAACTCATGTCCATCGAGTCGGTGATGCCATCCAACCATCTCATCCTCTGTCGTCCCCTTCTCCTCCTGCCCTCAATCTCTCCCAGCATCAGGGTCTTTTCAAATAAGTCAGTTCTTGGCATCAGGTGGCCAAAGTATTGGAGTTTCAGCTTCAGCATCAGTCCTTCCAATGAACACCCAGGACTGATCTCCTTCAGGATGGACTGGTTGGATCTCCTTGCAGTCCAAGGAATTCTCAGGAGTCTTCTCCAACATCACAGTTCAAAAGCATCAATTTTTCGGTACTCAGCTTTCTTCACAGTCCAACTCTCACATCCATACATGACCACTGGAAAAATCATAGCCTTGACAAGACGGACCTTTGTTGGCAAAGTAATGTCTCTGCTTTTTAATATGCTGTCTAGGTTGATCATAACTTTCTTTCTAAGGAGTAAGCGTCTTTTAATTTCATGGCTGCAACCACCATCTGCAGTGATTCTGGAGCCCCAAAAAATAAAGTCAGCCACTATTTCCACTGTTTACCCATCTATTTGCCATGAAGTGATGGGACCGGATGCTGTGATCTTAGTTTTCTGAATGTTGAGTGTTAAGCCAACTTTTTCACTCTCTTCTTTCACTTCCATCAAGAGGCTGTTTAGTTCTTCTTCACTTTCTGCCATAAGGGTGGTGTCATCTGCATATCTGAGGTTATTGATATTTCTCCCAGCAATCTTGATTCCAGCTTGTACTTCATCCAGCCCAGCGTTTCTCATGATGTACTCTGCATTTAAGTTAAATAAGCAGGGTGACAATATACAGCCTTGACGTTCTGCTTTTCCTATTTGGAACCAGTCTGTTGTTCCATGTCCAGTTCTAACTGTTGCTTCCTGACCTGCATATAGGTTTCTCAAGAGGCAGGTCAGGTGGTCTGGTATTTCCATCTCTTTCAGAATTTTCTACAGTTTATTGTGATCCACACAGTCAAAGGATTTGACATAGTCAATAAAGCAGAAATAGATGTTTTTCTGGAACTCTCTTGCTTTTTCGATGATCCAGTGGATGACGGCAATTTGATCTCTGGTTCCTCTGCCTTTTCTAAAACCAGCTTGAACATTTCGAAGTTCACGGTTCACGTATTGCTGAAGCCTGCCTTGGAGAATTTTGAGCATTACTTTACTAGCACATAAGATGAGTGCAATTGTGTGGTAGTTTGAGCATTCTTTGGCATTGCCTTTTTTGGGATTGGAATGAAAATTGACTTTTGCAGTCCCATGGCCACTGCTGAGTTTTCCAAATTTGCTGGCATATTAAGTACAGGACTTTCACAGCATCATCTTTTAGGATTTGAAATAGCTCAACTGGAATTCCATCACCTCCACTAGCTTTGTTCATAGTGATGCTTCCTAAGGCCCACTTGACTTCACATTCCAGGATGTCTGGCTCTAGGTGAGTGATCACACCATCATGATTATCTGGGTGGTGAAGATCTTTTTTGTACAGTTCTTCTGTGTATTCTTGCCACCTCTTCTTAATATCTTCTGCTTCTGTTAGGTCCTGTTCTTTCCAGGGGCCAGGGCACAGCAAAACACCACAGCCTGTATAAGATTCTAACAGAGTGTATTGCTGCAACTCCAAAGGACTCACAACTGTGTTATTAAACATACCTGTAATGTCCCTCTGGGGACACCAGGAAACTGGTATAAAGAATTTGACATTGAATGGGGAAAAATTTCTCCCTGAGTATTTATAAGCACAAAGAGCCCACACATGGTTTGCAGCCCAAATTCACACTACCTGGATGACCCAAAGAGCCTCAACCTAAAAATTTAGTTTAGAGTGATTAAAGTGGGAGTGGTCATGGGTTGGCAGCACTGTGATGTACCTGATAGAAGGGAATATGAATCTTGTCTGGGGAAACTCACCTTCAAATCAGGCCTCAAAGAATCCCCAAGTTAAACTCATTTTAAGAGTTTTGAGTTTACAGTCAAAATCACACTATATACAGGGAAGCAGAGCCCCATGAACAAGACTTAAATGAAAAACAAAAAGCAAAATACAGCAAGTGGCAGAGTCAGACATACTGAACCTCACATATTGGAAGTATTGAAAAGAATATAAGTATGTTTAACATGTTTAAAGAAATAAAGAGATTGAAATATGGGTAAGGAACAAGAGAGTATTTAAAGAAACAACCAAGCAACTATGAAAAAGAACCAAATATAATCACCAAAAATGAAAAGAATTTCAACTGAAATTGAAAAACTCAACAGACGGGTTTAATCACAGATTAGACACAATTAAAGAGAGAATCACTAAACTGGGAGATAGAGTTTTAGGAATAGCCCTGAAAATAGCACTGAGATCAGGAGATATAAAAGAGAGATAAGAATTTATGGGAATAAAGTGAGAAGACTTAATTCAGTCCTAATCATAGGGAGTAGAGACAATATTTGATGAAATAATGACCAAGAATTCCAAAAACTGATAAAGATTGACTCCAGTCTTCACGTTCTTCAAGCCCATCAAATCCAAAGCAGGATATATAAAAAACTATCTCAGAGACATATCTGTGAAAGTGAAGAGCCCTAAAGTATAACAGAATAGATTAAAAGTGTCAAAGAGAAAAAGGCAAATTTTTCAGAAAGGAATGGCAACTGGACTGACGTCTACTTGATCAGTATAAACAGTGGACACCAGAAGAAAATGGAATCACTCTTACATGGCAAAAATACAGTTATTTACCTTGAATATATATACCCAAAGGGAATATCTTTCAAGAATACAGGAAAAATAAAAGTGTCCCTATTAACAAATCTTCCCTGGAAGAAATTCTAAAGGGTGTAGTCAGACAGAATGAAGGTAATCTCAGGTGGGCGACCTGATGCATGGAGAAACGGTAACCAAACTATGCATGCAGGAAAGGTAGCCAGACATTGACAATGAGAAGCAATAAAAATATTGTACTGAGTTTAAAACATACCACAATTGGAAAGTCAGGGGACGTCCCTGGTGGCAGAGAAGATAGGAATCTGTCTGTCAGTGCAGGAGACACAGGCTCGATCCCTGATATGAGAAGATCCCACATGCTGTGGACCAGCTAAGCCCAAGCTCCACAAGTGCGGAGCCCGCGCTCTAGAGCCAGGGGGCTGCAGCTGCCGAAGCCCTCCTCCCCAGAGTCTGCTCAGCAGCAAGAGAAGCCAGGCATCCCGGCCAGAGAGCGCCCTGCTCTCCACAGCCAGAGACAGCCCTCACGCCGCAGCGAAGACCCAGCACAGCCTCGGAGGAGGAGGCGGCAGCCCCCTCCAGTGTTCTTGCCTGAGAATCCCAGGGACAGAGGAGCCTGGTGGGCAGCCGTCCATGGGGTCGCACAGAGTCGGACACGACTGAAGCGACTTAGCAGCAGCACATATATATATATATACACACTTAAGTCAGGAAGGAATGTTTGAGTCAAAGTGTTTTAAACCTTTATAGTTTGGGAATAGGGCAAAGTAGCGATTGACTTTGAATTCTGATAAGCTCAATATATATGTTAAAAAGTCTAAGGTAGCCATTTACAATATAAATGGTGTGTTTAATTATATAAAGGGAAAATTGGAATTAAAGATTCAATCAAATAAAAGAGAGAAGAAAAGCAAAGAAGGCAAGATAAATATGTATAAAATAAATGTTGCAAATAAATCCACGTATCATTGATTAAAATGAATATAAACAGACTAAACACTCTATTAAAGGTAAAAAGAACCCAAACTCCTAATACACACAGTGACACTGATGGATTTAAAAATTATCCTAAGTGAAAGAAGTCAGACACAGAAGAGTAAATACTGTATAATCTTCCTTATTTGAAATTCACAAAAAAGCAGGGCTGATATTCAGTGATCACACTGATAACATGGTTACCTCTGGAGGTGGGTGTGGACCAGAAAGTCGGGACAGAGTCTTCCTGTCCTGGAAGGAGCAGGAACGGATGGAAAAGTCCAACATTTGATCAGGATGGTGGTCATACGGGTGTGGACATGTACAATTCATTGAGATGTACACTAAAGATGTTTTGTGTTTTACCCAATACTTTTAAAATTTACCATTAATGATAATAAAATTTGAAATAGAAAAGACTTGGAAATGAATCTAATAAGATGTGTGCAATACTTTTGGGGGAGGAAATTACAAATTGTTTTAAAAGAAGTGATAAAATTTAAATAAGCAGAAAGCCATTATGTCTGGGAATGATAGAGTATCATGTCAATCCTTCCCAAATTCATCTATTGATAATGCAATTCCAACAAAACTCCCAATGAGTGAGTGTGTGTGTGCATGCGTTTATGAGTACGTGAGTATAACTTGAAAAATTTTATATTTGAACATAAAGAATTTGAATAGACGATCAAGGAATCATAAGTAATAGAGATGCCCCTGAAAAGGAACAACATTGTGGGAGAATTTAGCCTTCCCGACCTCGAGGACTGTTGCAGAACTGGAGTAATCGGGTCTCAGAATGTTGCAGGAATACACGGATGACCGGCAGCACAGAGAGCTCATAAAGAGACCTGTTGGGAACAGCGCTGCCGACCGAGAGGAAAGAATGGGCTTCTAAATGAATCGTTAAAGGGGAGCTTGCTGTCCACGCAAAACTAAATGAATAAAATAAACTGGACCCCAGCCATCTCACAGTATTTTGAAAAATTAATTACAGGTTGATTAAACACCTCAACTAAAAGGCAAAATGGTGCAACTCTTACAAGATAATATATGGTGATATATTTATGACTTTTGGATAGGAAATAATTTCATAAGCCTTACCACAGCAAATACCATAAGTGTAAGGCTGGATTTCACTGCCTGCATTAAAATGCAGAACTTTTGTTCATTAAACAGAACATGGGTGAAGAAACCACTTGTAACCCTTCTAACAAAAAAAGTGCTAGTGATCAAAATTTAAAAAGACTTTCTATAAATCAAAATGTAGAAACATGGTCAAAAGACTTCAAACATGCACTTTCAAAACAGGACACCTGAATGGTCGATAAACAGAAAAAGATATTCAATATGATCAATAATGGGGTGATGTAAATTGAATCCAATGTTACACACTTGCACATATACCATATTGATAAAAATTTAAAATTATACAAATAACATGCTTGGCAAGGATATGAACTAGTAAGCATTCTTATTATTGTCTCTCGGAATAGAAACTGCTCTTCTAAGTGCTTTGGAACAAAATTAAGCATTGTCAGGTCAAGCCGATTAGGTGCCAGCGTCTGACCCAGACACCTGTGCAGGTGCGTACCGAGGGATGGACTGGCCTGCTGTTTCAGGATGCTGTGTGCTCTTGGAATGAGGTTTACCATGATTAATAACAAAAAAATCCCCCAGCCCTCACTGACACCAGGCTAGATACAGAGATGGCATCACGCTCCTAGAGTGGAGTGAGCAAGAGCAGAGAGGCAGAGAGAATTGAGGTTGCACTTGACAACAGAGATGAATCTCAGAGACAAAATGTCGGCGAAAGACGCAGGGGGACGGGAAACACACAGGGTGTGTCCATTGATGTGAATTTCAAAAGCGCGCACGCTGAAACTCGCAGGGATAGAATACAAGGCAGAGTTCCACGGGAACCATGGAAATGGACGCAGGACACTCAGGAGGGGCGTCCCCTTGGCTGGGAAGCCTGAGGCGGGAGGCAGGGGTCACACAGAATGACCAGGCCACACGGGCCTGGCTCAGGGTCCATGGAGAGCTGGCCCTTCAGTGGTGACTGGGCCGGCCGACAGGGGGAGCCCAGAGGATCTCTGGGGGTGTCTGAGCCCTGCCCTATGCTGGGACCCTGTCCATGGCGCCAACGAGGGGGCTCATCCTTGCCTTCAGCCCAGCTCAGAGATCCTGCTGTCCCTGAAACAGCAGTGGCAAGGGCAGGAGGGGATTCTGAGGGTGGAGGCGTGGTCCTGGGAGAAGGTCTTAGCTCTCAGAGCCGTTCTCAGAGAGGCTGGTGTGTGAAGACGCCCGGGGCTGCCTGGGGCCGAGGAGGCAGCCAGGAAAGATGGAGCGAGCCCAGCGTTGGAGATGCCCCGTGCCGCTGACCTGGCAGCCCGCAGCTGCACCACTCGGCTCTTCTGCGCCTCCTGCCGCCGCCCCCCAGGCCTCAGAGCTAGCATCCCCGGGCTGCCGAAGATGCTGGTGCTCCTTCTCATGCGACCTCCGGGCAGAGCCGCCAGCCCCCTCTACTCTGACGGTTCAACCCCCAACCCCTTCCCTCGGGCCTCCGCACTCCAGGCCCCGTCACTGGCCTGCACGTCCAGCCTCCCTCATGAACTAGACATGAGGTCTAGTTCACAGCACTAGATTTTGCGAGATGCAGCAGAGATCCGACCCTGCCCTCTGCCCTGTGGTCCCCAGAGTCCCTAGACATGGCGCTCCGGGGAAGGCCGTGCTGAAGGGGGGCCCGCAAAGCCCTTTCTCCCTCACCCACACGTCGCTCAGGCCACCCCGCTCGTCCTTCCAGCTTAGATCCGGCGGCTTTGATGAGCTTCCCGCAGGCCCACACACGTGGGCTTCCTCGCCCTGGAACGCCAAGGGCTGGCATCCCCCCACCCCTACCCCGATGCTTAGACCATCTGCTCCGGAGCCGGCGGCCGGGCCGGAACCCTCCTTGGCGGCGCTCAGCCCTCCTCTCGGCTCTCCTGCCAGAGAGCGGGTTTGATGTTTTCCATTTCCTCTGGTGGACCAGCACTTGTCTGTCCTGAGGCTCCTTCACTTCCCCTGCTTGGGACGCGCAGACGTGCCTAGCCTGCCTGGCCTCCCCCGGGGACCAGGGTGGACGTGGAGGCCCGCACCGGGCCCCGCATGGTGGCTTGGGCCCATGCCGGCAGCTCCAGGAACTTGGGGGGCTCAGGATCCTTTGCAGGGGCAGAGGGTGTCCGTCAGGCTGTGGGGCGGGTTCTGGGTCCTGGAAGGAGGGTCCAACTTTGCAGAGAAAAGCGTGGGGAAGGGAAATCCCCGGGAGAGGTGCTGAGGAGGCGGCCCAGGCCCTGGGGGCGGGGGTGGCTCTGCTCCGCGCTCCTGCCCCGCCGGCGTCCACACGCGTTCTTGTCGCTCAGGCCTCAGTCGCGTCCGAGCCTTTTCAGCCTCATAGACTGGCAGCAGGCCGGGCCTCCCTGTCCTCCACTGTCTCCCGGAGTCTGCCCAGACTCATGTCCACTGATGATGCCATCCCGCCATCTCATCCTCTGTCGCGTCCCCTTCTCTCCCTGCTTATAATCTTTCCCAGCATCAGGGTCTTTTTAAATGAGTCAGCTCTTTGCATCAGATGGCCAAAGTATTGGGGCTTTGGCTTCAGCATCAGTCCTTCCAGTGAATATTCAGGACTGATCTCCTTTAGGATGGACTGGTTGGATCTCCTTGCTATCCAAGGGACCATCAAGAGTCTTCTCCAACACCACGATTCGAAAGCAACAATTCTTCAGCATTCAGCCTTCTTTATAGTCCGGCTCTCACATCCATACCTGACTGTGGAAAACCCACAGCTCTGACCAGATGGTAAGTGTAGTCCTTTCACCAGCCCAGGTGTGAGCACGCTCTCTGGCCGGTCTGCTGTGCTCCGGGCCCATCCTGCGAGTTGCTGCTCTCCCCTTCGCCTTCTGGGGAGGTGGAGACAGGCCCTGGCCCCCGCCCTCAGCCTGGCAGACTCAGGGCTCACCCAGGTCTCCAGGGAGCCCCGTGGCCCCTCCCGCCTTCCCCAGGGCAGGTGCTAATGACCTGTCTCCATGTCTGTGTCTTCAGCGGATGGGGCTCCTCGTGGGCAGGGGGCTGACTCTGCCCCCTGGGAACCCCGTGGCAGGAGGACTGGCAATGCCTGAGAATCCCAGGAGCTCGGGGACTGCCCCAGAGACGGAGCTGGGTCAGGATGGGAGAGGACCCGAGCACCAGGCTTCGTCCCGCAGGGCGGGCCCCGGGGGGACACCCAGGGACACAGAGGTGTCCCTGTTTATGGCACGCTGTCTCCACCAACGGTGGGTCCCCACTGCACCTTGGTCTCAGCTCCGCTCCTCCATTTCTGACACGTGACATTGGGAGCATCTTGTCTGGCTACACGTCCAGTCTTCTTGGGGGTTTTGGACAGGATGCCACAGCATCCGTGCAGGGTCTGAGGGGGTTCCCCTCCATATGGCCTGGATGTGGGCCCACTCAGGGGAGCCCAGCAACCTCCTGGCTGCACTTCTGCCGGGTGCAGGGGAGGGGAGGAGCCACCTGGAACGACACGCTATCTGTGGGCTGCCCCCTGGCCTTGTCAAGAACCACCCTTGACACTTGGGGGATTAGGAAAAGCACTGCTTCACGAAGACCAGGCCCGGGACTGAGCTTCCCGGGGGAGGGCAGAGGGCGGGGGCCAGCCCGGTGGGGACTGTGTGCCCCGGGTTTACCTTGAGCACAGGCTCGGGAGGAGACAGGGTCTGACCCCACGGCCACGCTGCAACTGAGCCTTGGACCATGTGCTCCAACCCGCTCTGTTCCGGCGAAAGAAAGAGCTCCCGAGGCTCCCGGCCAGCTGGTGCCTGGACAGCGCCAGGCCTGACACTGGTGCCCTTCACATGTGTTCCCGCGGCCCCAGGCTCCAGAGAGACGGGCGCACGGTGAGCTGCCGGTGTCCTTGGGACACGTCCCCCTCTTCAACCCTATGCGGAGTCTCAGCAGGACCTGTAGGATCCCGCCGGTGGAGCCTCCACAGTGGACACTCGGACACCGGGAGCTAAGAGCAGGGCCCTGGTGGACCCTGTGGGGTGGGGTCGCTCTGCGCATCTCTGTGTCCTGCTGGGGACACAGCCTGCAGCCCGCCCAGCAGGGCGCACACCACGGGGCTCGGTGAGGGCCCTCCGGGTCCCTGCGACCCGCGCCCCCCGCCCCCGCCTTGGGTTTTGACGGGCAGAGCTCACCCACGGCTGCCCGGGCATTCTCGCCAAGGCCAGTGGCCCACATGACCTCCCGGGCTCCACCCTCGCCCACAGCCGACGTGTCCTGCCCTCGGACGAGGCCCGGCCGCTGCCCGCCTGGCAGCTGCCCCGTCCCCAGCTGGGGAGGCTGGCAATTGTGGTTCCCGGCCCTCCCTCTGCTGACCTTCAAGTACCGGTTTGGTGTGGAGATTTATGGACTGGCGTGAAATTGCCATCTTGAGAAGGCCCAGAAAGCTTTAAATAGGGCAACCCGTCCCTGGAGGCTAGGCTCCTTTGGGGGTGGGGGTGTTTCAGACCAGTGCTGTGTGGGGGGCAGAGTGGCACAGTCATTGAGACGGTGGACCCTCTCGCCCCGGTGATGGAGTGGTCCTTCCTCTGGCCAGACCTGGGGAGAAGCCCCAGCTTCTGATAAGCCAAGTGCTCCTGACACCGTGGTGACTTTTCTCACGGGTGGGATCAGGCCAGGGCAGATTAATCCAGCCTCTCTCCACCGGACATGTCCTTTCTTTCAGGAAGAAGGCGGCATCTCCAGCTCCAAGGCTGTCTGGGGAGCTAAGGCTACCCGGGCTGAGCCCCTTCTTGGGCTCAGGCGTATGAACCCGGGGCCACCTTGTGGGGTCACAGACCCCCCAGGGCTCAGACTGGACGTCTGTGCTTGTACTTTACAAGGGCTAATGGTGGTTTTCCTGTTTTTAAATGGTTGGTATATGGGAAGGGAGGCGGGAGGGGGGATCGGGATGGGGAACACATGTGAATCTATGGCTGATTCATGTCAATGTATGGCAAAAACCACTACAATATTGTAAAGTAACTAGCTTTCAACTAATAAAAATAAATGAAAAAAAAAAATAAGTGGATGGTATAAAAAAGCACCAAAGAATTGATGCTTTTGAACCGTGGTGCTGGAGAAGGCTCTTGAGACTTGTCCAAGTCCCTTGGACTGCAAGGAGATCAAACCAGTCAATCCTAAAGGAAATCAACCCTGAATATTCATTGGAAGGACTGATGCTGAAGCTCCAATACTTTGGCCACCTGATACAAAGTGCCGACTCACTGGAAAAGACCCTGCTGCTGGGAAAGATTGAAGGCAGGAGAAGCGGGCAACAGAGGATGAGATGGTTGGATCGTGCCATCGACTCAGTGGACATGAGTTTGAGCAGACTCTGGGAGATGGTGAAGGACAGGAAGGTCTGGCATGCTGCAGTCCATGGGGTTGGAGAGTCAAATACAACTTAGTGACTAAACAACAAACTTTAAAAAAGGGAAAAGACTGTTTTATGACATGAAAAAAGTATATGAAATTTGAACTTCAGGGCCCATAAGTAAATTTTCTCTGGAAACAGCCATACCCATCATCAGTTCAGTTCAGTTCAGCTCAGCCCCTCAGTCGTGTCTGACTCTGCGACCCCATGGACTGCAGCACACCAGGCCTCCCTGTCCATCACCAATGCCCAGAGCTTGCTCAAACTCATGTCCATTGAGCCAGTGATGCCATTAATTACTATTTATTATTGTCTATGAATTATTAATTATTGTCTACGAATGCTTTCACCCAATAACCACCAGCTGAGGAGCTGCAACAAACGCCCTTCGGCTGACAAAGCTGCAAGCATTCACCGTCTAACCATTTGCAGGGAGAGTTCCTGGCACTCTGGACCACGGAGGGCTGTGGGCCCTGCGAGCATCTGCTAAGAGTAATGATTACTCTCCCCCAGGTGCATAAGAGATACCTGTGCACACAGCTCAAGGCAGGATAAAGCAGCCAAGGACCCCAGACCCCTGGGTATCAGTGGTTCTCAACCAGGACTGCTTTGCCCCATGGGCACATGTGACAAGGCCTCTAGATGCTCGTTTTTCTGTAAATGGGGGGAGGCTACCAACATTTGTGGGTCCAGGGCCAGGATGCTGCCAAACCTCCTAGCGTTGGACCACTACGGCAGAGAATCATCTGGTCCCAAATGTTGGCGGGGCTGAGGCTATAAAGAAACCTGATTCCAGTGTGCATCATCAGGCCAGGCCTGCATCAGTGTGAGCGCTCGTGACGGAGCCTAGAGGCAGGCCCGCTAGCTGGGCTGGGAGCACAGAGTCTGGGATGTGACGGGCTGCTCCCTGCCTCTGGGTGTGCCGCCTCGGCCAGACAGCCCTGAGCCCTCCGTGGTGGCCCTCTGCACCCATGTGCCAGCTCCATGCTCACCCTGAGGAGCAGGTCCCCAAGGGAGCTGGCACGTGATTTTGGTTCATTTTAATGAAGCTGGGGGAGAGAGTGAAACAGGAGGGGAGGGAGAAGGACACGACCTTAAAAAGGATGATGCGGCCATAGGACCTAGAAAGGGCCGCCACTCCAGCATTCTAGCCTGGGACATCCCGTGGACAGAGGAGCCTGGCGGGCTCCAGTCCATAGCGTTGCAAAGAGTCGTACGCTACTGAGTGACTAAACGTCAACAAACAACAAAGCCATAGCACATGACAGAAGCTGGTTAGAACCAGCTAGGTCCCAGATGGAAGATCTGACTTCCAGGGGACCTTGAGCCTCAGTCTATGCTCGATGGACCACATTAGAGAAAGCTAAGTGACATATCTGTGGGCTCCATGACAGTCCTGAGGCTGACCACCGAAGACCAAAAAGTGGGTGGTGACTCAATTCCTGGAAATCTTGGCCCCTCCCCCAAAGAGTTTGAATAATCCTCACCCTCATTAGCCCACGGAATCACCCAGCCCGTAAAAACCAACCATCCCGTATCTCAGGACCTCTCGCCTTCTGCGAGGGCCCACACTCTCTCTGTGGAGTGTGTTTCTCTCTAAATAAATCCACTTCTTCCTCATCACTTTGTCTCTCATTGGATTCTCTCTGCGATGAGACATCAAGAGCCTGAGCTTCATTAGGTCCTGAGGCCAGATGTGTGATTCTCAGTTTAAAGACCATGGGGTCAAGTCCCAGACGGAGCTGCATGGCTTCAAAACCGAGAAACTGATGGCAGACAAGAGCCTTTGTGCCCCCATCACCACCCCCCACCCGCCCCCAGCCCCATCCTGGAAGCCGTCTGTGCTTTGCCCACAAATGGAGCTTCCCTGGCCCCTGTGCTTCTGAGAGCTGCCCTCCCTCTGGCCTCCCTCCCTCCTCCTCCTCCTTGAATTAGTCTGTCTCCTCCGAGCTCACACACCACTTTGGACAAGCTTCCAGGAAGGAGCTCTTGGGGTGCAGCATAGGGGGCTGCCGACTGAGCCCCTAAAGGCAGGGCCCACGCTCTGTAGCAGAGCAGGACCTCGTGCCAAACCCGGCCCAGGCCACCGAGCCTCAGCTCCCCGATGACTGAATGGGGGCCCAGAGCCATCTGACATCACATGGAATCAGCACGTGGTCGCGTGAGAGAGGCTGACCTTGGACGGGAGGCCGCTGGGGGCTCCAGGTAAGGGAGGACAGGTTCTCGGGGCTGGCGGCCGGAGGTGGAGGGCCAGCAGTGTCACTCAGAGCCCTCCTCTGTGTCCTGCTGATGGATTTCCCAGAACTCAAGTGAATCCAGAGTGGATTTTACAGACTCTGAATGGATACAAGTCAGCATCAGTCGTGCAGAGACTGAGGGCCGGGCTCAGGCCAACAGCACATGAGTCATTTTCAAGAAACTAGTTTTTGGCTCCCTGGCTGATTCTCCGTCCTTTGGAAAGCTGTTTCCATTAAAACATTCTGGAGGGCTGAGGATATTTTTCAGTGGATCGGGCTCACACACGAGCTCTCTGACAATTACAGGGTTTTTGAGCCACCGGTTTTTAACATCGAGATGAGCAGTTGTATTGCTCTTTACCCAGAGCGCAGCAGACCACAATTTGGAGAGGCCAGGGGAGCCCAGGGTGTGTATGCCTTCCACCTGGCAGACATGGAGGCCTCAGAGATGCAGATGGGGAATGGATTGAGTCTCGGGGCCAACTGGGCTGCTCAGCGGATGATGGACACAAGTGAGAGCCCCTGGAGCAAAGCCCTGTGCACGCGAAGCCTCCTCACCAGCCTCAGGGTTTTGCCGAGACGGCCTCGAGGCCTCACGGGCTCGAGGCGGGGGATTTGTTAGTTTCTGTCTGTGTCTGACTCTTTGTGACCCCATGGACTGTAGCCCGCCAGGCTCCTCTGTCCATGGGATATTTTCAGGGAAGAATACTGGGATGGGTTGCCATTTCCTCCTCTAGGGGATCTTCCTTACCCAGAAATCAAATCCGTGTCTCCTACTTGGCCAGCAGATGCTTTACCCACTGAGCCATCGGGGAAGCCCTGGGGATTATCAGAATCACTCAGCAGCATCTCTTATGTGCAAATCCTGGGCCCCTCTGGTCAGCATCTCCGGGTGAGGAGCACACACGTATCTGTGTTTTGAACCCATGTCCTGGCTGATTGTGGGCCTGTGGAGGCTCTGGACCAATGCTGTCTAAAGTCCAAAAGAACTCGGTGCACTGTCGAGAATGTTCTATATCTGCCATTTGTGGCCAAGAGTTACCTGTGGCCATTGGACACATGCATCGTGTCTAGTGGAACGGAGGAACTGGATTTTACATTTTATTTCCTTTGATGAATTTTAAATTGATATTTAAGCGGCCACATTCTGGCCAGTTAATGGCACAGCACAGTTCTGAAACGGCTGAGCTGGTTGGGTCCACGGCCACACAGCACCAGACAAGGGTCAGGTATGAACTCTACAGCCGAGACTCGCAGAGTGCGTGCGCTCTGCTTGGCAGAGGAGGAGCTCATAGTGTGTGGTATTCCATTGCATCCCCAGAACCCAGGAGGTAGAAGCTCAAGTTCGGGGGGTCAGTGAATTGCTCAGGGTCGTGACACCAGCCAGCATTTCCAGGCAGAAATGTGTCAGTCTGTCTATCAAACTATTCAAAGATGTTCACTGAGGTGTAGGAATAAAAGAGTCAGCTATTTTATGTCTGGGTCTTCAAATTCTCTCAGAGAGAGTCTTTAGGACTGAAAAAAGAAGCCTCCAAAACCCCTGAGGAGGAATGGAAGCAAAGAACCATCTGGCCATCTGGTCTACCTCATGCAGCGTCTATGCACAAAGCACTGTGTACTCTCCAGACGCCCCCACGGCATTCCAGAAGCCCTATTCCATCCAGCATACTGTCTCGGGAAGGCCCACAGCAAGCTTACTTTCTGGCATTCTGCTCACCTAGACTCTGTATTCTGTGTCCTGTGTGTGTGTTAGTCACTCAGTCATGTCTGACTCTTTGTGACCCCATGGACTGTAGGCTACAAGTCTCCTCCGTCCATGGAATCCTCCAGGCAGGAATACTGGAGTGGGTAGCCATGCCCTTCTCCAGGGGATCTTCCCCACCCAGGGACTGAACCCAGGTCTCCTGCATTGCAGGTGGATTCTTTACCACTGAGCCACCAGGGAAGTCCTACATATGTGTCCTACACAACCCCAGACAAGCCTCTCCCGGATCTGGGTCCACCCACCTTAAGATGGGCATGACTCTGAGCTCCTTAGTCGCCAGCTGGCCTGCCGGTAGGGCTGGAGTGTGAGATGTATCTGTGGATGTTCACTGAAACCAGCGTCTCTGCAGAGGACAGAAGCTGTCTTGGTGACCCCAACACCCACCTCCCAGCCCCCTATCCCAGCACAGCTGCTCATCATTTAGGGTGAATGACACTCCCTTGCCAGTTGACTCACTCAGCCTGGGTGCTGCGGGGTGGGTGGTGGGGGGTGGTGCAGAGTCTTCGTGGAGCAGTGAGTCTCATCTCACAGAAGAGAACCAAGAGTAGGTCAGGCGATGGTTGAGCCCATGGAGCCTCCTGCCTTGACAGCAGACACTTTCTCAAACAGATACCGCAGCCTCTCAAATTTACACCCCCGTGGGTGTTTGCTCACAAGCCTGCATCTCCCTTTGGATCGAGGAACACAGGTTCCCCAATAGGTGGTCTTGGCAGAGAAGGGAACTAGTAGGGGCTTAAGCAGTGAGGGCATTGGGGTACAAGATGGGGCCTGAGAGCACAAGGGTGGGCCTGGGAAGACTTGGTCCAAATTCCAGCCTGGACATTCCCTCCCTTCTCTAAGCCTCAGGTTTCCTCTACAAAGCAGAGGCAACAGCATCCATGTTTCAGGATTTGTTGTAAAAATAAAAGAGGGATTTATGTTTCAAGTACTCCCAACAGTGCCTGGCAGGTACCAGACCCTCTGTTCTCGGGACCTATTCCTTAGACCACGTCATCACTCTTGTATCTTGGAGTAGCCATTTCCCAGGAAGCAGAAACCGAACCGGTGGCTGGGGCACGGAGCTCTCACCTGGGTTTTGTCGCCCAGGTGCTATGATTTGGGGCAAGACCTGGCTTCCAAGGTCTCCGTCATTCTTTGTGAGTTTCTCACGGGGGACAAAGGAGAGCATGTGTTTGAAAACATGGCCTGAACTGCAAACGGCAAGCAAACAGAAGGAAATAATCATTATTCAGCGGATCATCCCCATCTTTTTCCCAAGACACTAACTTAAGACTGATAGGAGCAAATGCAATCACTGTCCCTTGCCCTAAGACCATCAGTCAACACAATTTTCAATCTATAGGGAGCGTTTTAATTCGTCTTAAGGGGAAACAATATAGGACAGGGTATGCTGTATCTGGAGTGTCCAGCTGATGGTCTGAAAGAAAGTCAGTCAGTCGGTTGCTGGGAAATGCAACCTCAGACCCTGGCCCCCGACCCCGAGGGTGGGGACAGGAGACCAGGAGCCTCATCACTCCGGGGTGCCCTCTTCGGGCGGGGTTTCGGGTGGAGCATGGACCCCTCCAAGGGCAGTGGAATGGGCACTGAGTGTCAGCTCAGTGCTTGCTGAGTGACAGCGTGGGCACAAAACCCTCCTCCAGGAGCCCATTAAGCTTTGAAGCTCTGTGATTTGATGCAAAGCAGGGGTCTCTGGGTCACCAGGCATTGAGTTTTTGCTACAGGGCAGGCCCGTGCAAAGAGCTGTGTGTGTGTCCCCTGTTCTTGGGAGGACGTCTGGGTGATTAAAGCAGGAGGAGCTGGACACGCCTAGCAAGTGGGCTCAGGAAGGATTCACTGACAACGTGAGTGAGCTGAGTTTTGAGGGGCTTCCCAGGTGGCGCTGTTGGTAAAGAACCCTCCTGCCAATCCAGGAGACGCAATGAGACCTGAGTTCAGTCCCTGGGTCAGAAAGATTCCCTGGAGGAGGGCATGGCAACCCACTCCAGCATTCTTGCCTGGAGAATCCCAGGGACGGAGGAGACTGGTCGCCTACAGTCCATAGGGTTGCAGAGAGTCAGACACGACTGAAGTGACTTAGCACAAGATAAACCCTGGGAAGGCTCCCTGTGGCTCGAAGACATTTCTGGAGAGACAGGAAAAACTCCTCCCCCAGTATCTATCCAGTGGCATTTCTGGTCTCCTCAGGCCCATATGGAAGGGCTCCTTTTCCACATGACAGTCCTTCAAATATCTGAGGACAGCTGTTTAGAAAAGACAGCTTCTTCAGAAAGCAGATGGCCGCCCCACAGGAAATCTGAGCTTTTAAAATGGATAAGGGAAAGATCTGCCCGCCCAGCCTCCCCTGAATGCCCGAGACATCACTGAAAGCTTCCGGGGAAGATGCCGGCCACTACCCAGGCCTCGGGGAAGTAGACAAAGGTCAGAAAGCCACTTGGGGGAAACTGTTCAGATGCTGGTAAATGTCTAATGACTGAGTGTAAGGAAAAAGCCTAGCTTCGTAACGTTCGTCAATTTCTACGGTGTGAAGGGGCTTCCCTGGTGGCTCAGTGGTAAAGAATCCGGTGTCAGTGCAAGAGATGCAGGTTCGATCCCTGGGTCGGGAAGATGCCCTGGAGAAGGAATGGCAATCTGCCCCAGTATTCTCTCCTGGGAAATCCCAAGGACAGAGGAGCCCACGGTGTCACAGAGGCAGACACGATTGAGTGACTAACCAACAACAACCACAGCAAAGGAGTGAATCCTCCCGCTGTGGCTCTTTTAAGAAGCACCTGACTGGCTGTTGCGAGCTGGTACAAGCCGGCTCCAGCCCAGCTCTGCCCTCTGCTAACATCTGGGGAGAAGACAGGCCTCGGGGGAACCAGTCAGGGTGAAGATTAGATCTTTCGGGGTCTGCAGAGGTAACGGCAAGGGCAGTCTGGGTGGCCTGGTCCCTGGGATGGTGGGGCAGGGGCTTCTAACAGCCCGAGAATTATTCCTGTGTCTGGAGCTCTGAGTGTCTGAGGCTTGCATTCTGGCCCATTTAGAAACAAATGTGCCCCCAAGGGCCCGCCATTGGAGTCTCCCCGATCCAGACCAAAGTCTGAGTGACAGGAGCGGGCACAGACCAGCACTCCTGCCCCCAGGCCAGCCGGTTTTCTCCCGTCGAACCCTCAGGAAAGCCCGTGAGGTTCCCATGGTACAGATGGGCAAACTGAGGCTCAGAGAGGCTGAATCGCTCAACCAAGGTGTGCAGACCCACCCACCCAGGAGCAGGTCTGCCTTCGGTGCCTCTGTGTCTCATGAGTCAGGATCAAGAGTCACTGTCTGTCCCTGGGGTCAGTGCAGGGAGGGGGCAGCCCACAGGGGAGGCTCTGGGAGCCCCCGGCAGGGAGAGCGGGATGCAGCGGACCAGGGACCCTTCTCCCCAGGTCCCCCCGCCGCACCGCCCTGCCCACAGAACTCACAGGTGTCCTGCCCGGGGTGGGGAGCCGGGCCGCTGCTGCTAAGACCCACAGGGGTGGAAAACTGCAGCCCCGCTGCTGGTTCCCATTAAGACAAATCTCCTTGTTGACAAAAATAAAGAGAACCCAGTTGACGCCAGCCTCTGCCGTCGGCCCGCTGCTTTCATTCTCCCGTGAGGAGCCGGGCCCTGTGTTCCAAACTGGCTCAGGCCCACGGGCTTCAAAGGGGAAATTCCGAAGCGGGCAGGGGCCTTGGCGGGGTGCCCCCGAGAATGGAAGTGCCCCCCGGGGGGAGCGGCCCGGAGTTGCCCGAGCCCAGGGTCTCATTAGCGCCCGACACATTCTGTCTCATTTTCCTTGGCACAGAGGCCGCGTTTTCCTAGGCTGGGAGGTGGGACGTGAGGGCAGGACGGATGGTCCTGGCGCGCTGGGCTGCAGAGCCAGCATTTTCTGAGCCAGGGAGGTTGGCAAGCCCGAGGTGTCACCGACGGGCCGGGTGCTGGGCAGGTGGGTCCCACATTACCCTCGTCCTGGTGGGAGTCAGCTGATCTCCCACATCTTTGAGTTTTGGGTCTCTGATGGGGGCATGGGGAGCCTAACTTGCCTGGTTTATTTTCTAGCAGAGACCTCACGTTGCCAACAAAGGTCCGTGTGGTCAAAGCTATGGTTTTTCCAGTGTTCATGTATAGATGTGAGAGTTGGATTGTAAAGAAGGCCAAGTGCCAAAGAATGGATGCTTTTGAACTGTGGTGTTGGAGAAGACTCTTGAGAGTCCCTTGGACTGCAAGGAGATCCAACAAGTTCATCCTAAAGGAGCTCAGTCCTGGGTGTTCATTGGAAGGACTGATGCTGAAGCTGAAACTCCAATACTTTGGCCACCTGATGAAAAGCTGACTTGTTGGAAAAGACCCTGATGCTGGGAAAGATTGAAGGCAGGAGGAGAAGGGGACAGGAGAGGATGAGATGGTTGGATGGCATCACCGACTCAAGGAACATGAGTCTGAGCAAGCTCCTGGAGATAGAGGGGGACAGGGCAGCCTGGCGTGCACGGACTGAACAGCGACAGAACAGCTGCTGTAAAAAGCACCAGCGACCAGGGGGAGGTCGGGAGCTCCCGGTTCCGGAGGCCGAGTCCGAACCGAGGTGTCACAGGGCCGCACTCTCCCTGGGGAGGGGCCCTCCTGCCTCCTGCAGCTGCGGGCAGCTCCGGGCATCCCCGGGGTTGTGGCTGCGTCGGCCCGGTCTCTGCCTCTGTGGTCACGTGGCCTCTCCTTCTCCCGTGTGCCCTCCGGGTGGTCTCTTACGAGAACGTTCATCAATGGAGTAAGGCCCTCTTCCAGCCCCGCCTCTCAGAGCCCAGCCTGGGGTGGCAGCCTCCCCCCACCCTGTACCAGACCCACCCCTTTGGCCCAGCGAGGGGACAAGTTCCACCGGGCCAGGTCAGCTGAGGGGCCTGGACTCGAGCCAGACCTGCCTCCTGGTCTGCCCCCTCCTCTCCAGGCCCGCCCCAGGTGCCCCGTGCTCCGGGCCTGCCCGTCCAGGCCTCAGCAGGCCGGTGCCTCAGAGTCCGGAGGTTGTCATGGCAAACGACCACAAGCCACGTGGCTAAACCACAGAGACGGACTCTCCCCCGGCTCTGGAGGCCAGAAGGGCAGGGTCGAGGGGCCTGCAGGCCGAGCTGCTTCCGGAGGCTCCGAGGGAGGGACCTCTGTCCAGATGTTCCCTGGCCGGAGGCTGCGTCACTCCAGCCCCGCCTTGTCTTCCTATCGCGTCTCCTCTGCGCATCTGTTTCCAATCTTCCGCTGTCTTCCTCTTCTAAGGACACTTGATGGACTTCAGGGCTCAACCAAGAGATCTCCTTATCTCAGGGGCCTTAACTAGAGAGCATCTGCACAGACTCTTTTCCCAAATAAGGTCACAGTCCAGGTTCTGGGCATCAGAGTGTGGGCGTGCCTTTGGGGGCCGCTGCCAGCATCACACAGCCAGACACACCCGGGCTCCCAAAGTCAGCTCTGCACCCCCCTCCCTTCACGGCCCTGAGGGTCCATGTGGGTCTGTGGGCATGATATCTGCTGGGGGCCAGCAGGGAGCAGGCACACTCCTGGGGTGGACGGTAGATCCTGGATCCTCCACTCGGGGACTCCTCAGCCCTGGGGTCCATTTCTAAACGCTCTGAGTCTGAAAGCTCACCTGCGAATTGGGGGTGCTCAGCGTGATTGAGTGACGGTTAAAGAAGGGGACACAGCAGCTGGGTCAGTTCTCGTCAACATCGTCTAAAGCACCACCCCCCCACCGGAACCCCAAGTCACTTGCAGCCTCCCAGCCAATTCAGAGACTTGAGCTCCAAGATTTGGAGGAGCAAATGAATTCGGTGTCTGCACTGAACTCCACTTTGGGACACTCACTCTAAATTCTATATTCCCTTCTGTTTCCTCTTATGGAAGAAAATCTTATCTGGGAGCTATTTCCATTAAAAATATTGATTTCAAGGTAAAAATGAAAACGAAACTAGGACCTACTGGAAAAAACAATACTGACGAGACAATACTGGGCATCCCTGGGCAACGTGCCCCCCACACAGGGCTCTACCCGCGTCTGTCTGCTCGCCCACTGCCTTGCCCCCGCCGAGGCTCCAGCCAGAGGGGACCTTGCTCTCGGGACATGAAAAACACAGCGGGTTCTCCGCCATTGCTCCACAGACCCCGACCCCGGGCTCTGTGCTGACCCCGGAGCCTTCGCGGCCTCCCAGGCATGGAGGCCTATTCTCTGTGTCCAGGCCTGCAGAGAGTAGAGTGGGGGCCCTGGGTGTAGGACCTTAGTTGCAAAAGACTTTGCAGGTGTCAGGCAGTTGAGAATCTCGAGAGGAGGAGGCCATCTGGACTATCCAGGGAGGATCCTTACGAGAGAGGGAAGTGGTGGGAGCTTCAAGAGCAGATGCACGGGAGGAGCCAAGTCAAGAGGGCAGCAAAACCTGGAGTGAGGAGGCCGCCAGCGAAGGAGCGCTGTCAGCTTGAGCTGCCGGCAGAGGCTGGGAACTGACCCCGAGGGCCTCCAGACAGAGGGCAGCGCTGCTGACCTGGGCTTCAGAAACACAGGCACTCCCGATGCCTCGGTCACCCGGGTGGTGGGCATTATTACAGCACCCCTGGGGTACAACTGCAGGGACCAGGCTGAGGCCGGGGACCCCAGGACATTAGCAGGGAGGTTTCCAGGAATGGGTCGGCGGTGTGTGCCCTGCCTGGACTCTGTCCCACCCAGGTCAGCGTCACTGGCCTGAGAGCTGAAGAAAAATGACCCGAAGGGTTTTGCCCTAAATCAGCATCCAGTTTGGAGAAGACCCTGATGCTGGCAAAGATGGAAGGCAAAGGATGAAGGGGGCGGCCGAGGATGAGATGGTTGGATGGCATCACCGACTCGATGGACATGAGTCTGAGCAAGCTCTGGGAGATAGTGAAGGATAGGGAGGCCTGGCAGGAAGTCCATGGGGTCCCAAAGAGTCGGACACGACTTAGCGACTGAACAACAGCCACATCTAAGTTTACTTTTCAGGAAGACCTGGTGCCCACAAGCATAAAAATAGACCTCCCAACCCGAAGCCAGTGCTCACATGGGGCCCACCTTCTCCTTCCAATGCTGCAAATTCTTCTTTGTTTACTTTTAAGGGATTAATTAATGCATTTATTCACATGGCTAAGGCACATTCCCTATAATTAGAGACAGACTTTTGTTTTCACCTTATGAATTCTTGTGTGACTTTCTTTTTAAAACTGAAATATAGTTGATTTTTTTTTCAGTTAAAAAAAAGAAGCCACACAAGAACTCATGAAGGTGATTTACCTGCTCGTCTATTGTTTAAGCGGCAGAGGCACGGGCCCCGGGTGCTGCTGTCCTCGGGGCCGCGTGGAGAGGGGCTCGGAGCACTCAGGCTCCAGTCCCCTTGCCCCCCATCCTCGTGGCGTGCACCTGTGGCAGAGGCGGAGGAGGGGCCCCTATGGACATGTCCCATGGCCGGGAAGTTTCAAAGAGCAGGCAGCCCTGCTCCTGGGGAGGAGAGGGCATTTGCCTCTGGTCGCTGAGCGCTGGAGGGCACCGTGCAGGGAGCCCTGTGGGGCGGATACCAGGGAGGCAGAAGGCACGGGCCTGCGGTCCCCTCTCGGGGCGTGGCGCCCTCACCTGTGAAATGGGGCAGTGATCCGTGACTCCTCACCGTACACAGCGGATGAAGAGCCAGAGGCCAGGTGAACGGGGACTTGCAGGTGGCCGTGGAGGGGGGCATGAGAAGGGGGTGTTCGCGTGGAGAACGGAATGTGGCCCAACCCTTGGGTTGAGGACCCCTGCGGTGGGGACCTTCACTCTCCCATAGGTGGACGGGCAGGTGCTGGGGTGTCGGGGGCCCCTTCGGGGTGATGGGCCCTGCACACACCTTCTGCAGCCGGCAGAGTCCACGATGAGGGCCCCTGATGGGTGGATCGGCTTCCTGGCTGGGCCCTGGGCTCCTGGCAAGTCTGGGTGAGCCCCAGCCCCTGCCTCCCCTCCCCACCCCCCTCCCCCTTCCCACCTCCCTCCCCCTTCCAGCTTGATTTGGTTCTTGCCCCTCTGAGCAGTTCTCCACCCTGCAGTCAGGGATCTTTCCAGAAGACTCTGATGTAGCCTTCTCCTCCTAAAACCCCTACCTGGCCCTTTCTCCTTGGGAGAGCCCAGACTCCCTGCGGGACCCTGGCCCCTGCACGCTCTGCCCCAGCCCCGCCCCGGCAGTGCGCCCCACGGGCTTCCTCTGGGCCCGAGCTCCTGCCTTCCCTCCGCTGGCGGGACCTTCCAGGGAGGGCATCGTGGAGAGGCGGCACCAGGCCCTGAGCGGCTTCTCCGGGACCCTGGGGTCTGAACTTCCGGGTCACCTCCTTAGGGAGCCCCCACCCCGGATGTGGGAGTCCTCAGACGCTGGCCCCCAGTCACCTCTGGCCAACACCTCCGCTCATAGGCCGGGGCCTTATCCCCTCTGAGACTCTGACCCTGAAGGTGGGCACGTGCTCTGTGCCCGGAACAGACCCTGCCTCACCCCCAGAGGCAATCACACAGCCGTCTGTGAAGCGGCCTCTCTGACCCATTTTCCAGATGGGAAGCTGGGGTCCGAGGCAGCGCTGCATGTCCAGGGCACTTGGCCCTGGGCTCCAGGGACACCTCTGCCTTCACCTCCCGGGGAGGGGTCCCGTTCGGGCCGGCGGGGACAGAAGTATGAGATCCCAGGTTCAGCAGACACCACCCCGGGCAGATGCCCTTTGCGCCTGAGCAATGGTGCCCTGGCCTCACTTACACAGGAAGCTCGTTACAAGTCAACAGGGATTTTTCCAACTGACGTTCTTCTGCGCTGCGAACTCAGCCTCTGCCTATAAAACATCTTCAGGAGGGTAACCTGTCCACCCAGTCTGAGGCCGAGAGGGGTGGACCCACATCCCATTGTCTGAATAAATGCAAGCTTGCCCTCAGTGTCCAAAGCCCAGGCTGTCTGTCACGGGCTGTTTTGCCTGAAATCCCATTATTTCGTCAAGTTCACTTGGCCCTGGATAGGAACACAGTGGGCACAACATGGAAACAGCCATGCGGCGTGAAGCAGGGGCGGGCCACGCAGAACTAGGGGCTGCCAGGCCTGACTCACCCACCCATGCCAGCCAGTCCAGGGTGCGTCTGCTGCCGGCACTCCGGGCATCAGGCTGCTGGTCCCTGTCCCTGCCCCCGATGTGGGGCGGCTCCCTGACCGTCGAGAACCCTGCATCCTGGCTCTGGGTCGACGCTCTGCAGCCACGAAGAGCTCCAGCCTCGGGCAGACCGGCGTGCTGGGTCTGAACCATGCCCGCGGTTGAGTCCTGGCTGGTCTGCGGGTGCAGGACTGTGAGTCGTGGTTGGGCGCTCTGGGAGGGAACAGCCCCTTCCCGCTGCTGGATTCCAAGCTGGCTGGTGGGAGAGGCCTTCACTTCTTGGAGGTGTGGAAGTTCTGGCATAGAGCAGGGGGCTTCACGGGGAAACCAATGGAGAAAGTCTGTGGGATTCTAGGAGGATCCCGCAGCCCTGGAGAGCAGGGTGACCGCCAGGACGGGAGCCCTGGCTCCTGGTTTCCTGTCTGCCTTTTTCCCTACCCACTCGGGCTCACCCAGAAAACCCCGTGGAGCACAGGCTAGGGCCTGGACCGGCCCGGGATGCTGGGGCCAGGCCCCCTGGGGGGAGATGCGGACAGAAGCACGTTTGGAGGCCCGGCTCCCCCCACGGTGCTAGCTGCACCCGCCGCGCCCACCCTTGTCACAGGGACCTCGGGGCACCTCCCTGCACCCTGGGCTTCTCCTCGGGAAGAGTGAGGTGTGTGAGTGGCAGGGGGTGGGGGGGGAGAGGAGACAGGAGGGGAGAGGAGACTGGAGGGAGCCTCTGCGGGGCGGGCAGCTGCGTCTTAGGTCGCTGCGGTTGTCCAGTCTCCCCCTTAGCTCCTGTCCGCCCCCCGCTCCCTGGCCCGGTGTGGACGCCATCACAGCCAAGGGGCTCAGCTCCACGTGCCCGAAGGAGCGAGGCTGTCTGTCAGCCGGTTGGAGCAGCAGGCACGGCAAGCTGCCACTCAGGTTCCTCCCGCTGGACAGGGTCCTGCCCACCCCTCGCCCCCACCCCCCCACCGGCCTCAGAATGCCCCTACTGTTCTGGAGAACAGACAGCCCCCACCCAGGCATCCTCAAAGGCCCACAGACCTTGATTGCCGAGGTGTCCTGGGTGTCTGATGCCACCCCCCTCCAGGTTCACACACTGAACCTTGACCCCCAGAACTTCCGGATGTGACTGTGTTTGGTAAAACGGCCTTTAAAGAAGAGACAAAGTCACCTTCATTTTCGGGTGAACTCACCTAATGTGAGTTGTCCTTCTAGGAAGAGTTCAGGACATGGCCTACAAGGAGGACAGATGTGGGGGGAAGAAGGCCGTCATCCAGCTCAGGAGCCGCCTCCGGGGAACCAGCCCTGCCCACACCCTGAGCTGGACGTCCAGCCTCCAGGGTTGTTGTTGTTTAGTCACTAAGTTGTGTCTGATCTTTGCGACCCTATGGACTTCAGTTCTGCAGGCTTCCCTGTCCTTCACTATCTCCTGGAGCTTGTTCAAACTCATGTCCATCGAGTCGGTGATGCCATCCAACCATCTCATCCTCTGTCGTCCCCTGCTCCTGCCTTCAATCGTTCCCAGCACCAAGGTCTTTTTCCAGTGAGTCGGCTCTTCGCATCAGGCGGCCAAAGTATTGGAGCTTCAGCTTCAGCATCAGTCCATCCAACGAATATTCAGAGTTGGTCTCCTTTAGGATGGACTGGTTTGATCTCCTTGCTGTCCAAGAGACTCTCAAGAGTCTTCTCCAACACCACAGTTCAAAAGCATCAATTCTTCGGTGCTCAGCCTTCTTTACGGTCCAACTCTCACATTTGTACATCTCACAACTCACAGCCTCCAGGGTGAGAGCACATTCCTGGGGTTCAAGCTGCCCGATCTCGGGTACTTTGTTGTACCCGAGCAAACCCGTACCCTGGGAAGCCTGCCATCCCGGGAGCAGCCCTTGGCCACTGGCCTGCCTGGGTTCCCTTCCACCTCCTCCACCGGGTCAAAGAGAAGGTGGGGAAGGACACCCGTCGACCTCGGCCTTGAAGTGGTGGGTTTCCCTTGGAAACTGTGAAGGGCTGCCCTGAGAGTGAGAGCCACCCCGCCTGAGTCTTGCTGGTTATTGGAGGGACAGCCTGCAGCCTAGGTGGGCAAGGGGGCACCCCTGGCCTGCAGAGGCTCCAGCCTGCAGGGGGCGTGGGCAGGGCCCAGGGCTGGAAGGTCGGCCGGCCAGGGCTCAGCTCAGGCAGAGGTGGGGCTCCTGGGGCCAGCGGGATGGACAGCCTCCGTCCTCCCAGAGGGCGGGCTCACACGCTCCCCAGGTGGGAGCTCTGGGCTCCAGTCTGGCTGGGCCACCCCAGCTGCCGGTCCTAGAGCGGGTGGTCTCAGGGCCCCCAGCCTCCACGTCCTCCCGGCCCAATGGGAGGGGTTTTACTCGATTGGGCCGGTGGTGCGGTGAACGGGTGAAGCCCTGAAGGTTCTAGCAGAAGGCTCAGAGGGGTTGGAGGGAGACCACCTGGCTGCAGGATGCAGGAGAGGGCAGGGAGGGTGGGAGGGGGCCCCGGAGCCCCCCAAGGACCCCACGGAGCTCCTCAGGCCTTCCTGGCCCAGCTTCTCATCCACGGGGCTCCCCGGAGGCCGGCGTCCTCACCCCCGCTTCCCAGGGAGGAGCGCTGAGGGCCGGAGGTCAGCACTCACCGCCCGAGGTCCGGGGCTGGCGATCCCTGCCGCTGGGCCGCAGCCGAGCCCGGAACTTAGGGACTGGCCTGGTCCCGGGCACCAACTGCAGGAGGCAGCTGGGGCCACAGGTGCCCGAGGCAGGTCTGCAGCAGCCTCTCTGGGCAGCTGGAGGGAGCCTCAGGGCCGCCCCACGGCTGTGGGTGAATGCGGGGGCAGCGCCAGCCCCTCAGCCTGCAGAGCGGGAGCTCCCCGGGTCCCTCCTGGGTCCCTCCTGGGAGGCAAGCTGATCATCTGTTCTTCCACCTCCTCCAAAGGGCCATGAGCTCCTGCCTGGGAGAGGAGGAGGGGAAGAAGGTAGCCGCTTGTTCTGGGGGGCTTCCCCAGGAAGGGCGGGCTTTCCCAGCCCCACGAGGACCCGGGAGCCTGGGTGGCCCCGTCGGGTGGCAGGGGAATGGGAGAGCCCACAAGCCCGCCGCTGGACACTGAGACCGTGATTCGCCACTTAAAAAAATCGGGGAGGAGACCTTACAGCAGAAGCGAAGGGTGGGCGGCGGATCCCAGGTGCAAAGCTGCGGCACGCCTACGCTCCGCCAGGCACCCTGGGAGACACAAGGCCAGGGGTGGCCAGGGGCGCTCAGACCCTGGATGCTGGTGAGTCCCTGCCACGGTGGAACGCCGGCAGTGGAAGCCAGCTCACAGGGAGGGAGCGAGTGGGACCCTGGAGGCAATCACAGGAGAGGAGGGGGGCTCACAGGTGAGCAGGCGCTGCCTGAGCTGTCGGAGTTGGAGCCCCTGTGTGGCGTTTCAGGCCCAGGGGAGGCGACGAGGGTGAGGCAGGGTTGGGGACGAGTGTCTCAGTCACTACAGGCGTCCTGGAGCCCAGAGGGAATAAACAGTTTCCAAAGGACTCTTCATTTTAATCAGTTGTGGGAGGGTCGCGGGATACTGCTGGGGTCAACCATGAGGCATTGTTGCAAGGATCTGGGCAAGGTGATCCTCATTTTTTCCTGCCCGAAGGCAAATCTGGGTTCAAATTTGGGCTTGGCCGCGGATGGATGGGCTGGTACTTTGGCTAAAAGTCCCTCAGCCTCTCTGATCCTCACCTCCCTTATCTGCAGGGGGAGAACTGACTGTGCTCTTTACTGCTGTGTGTGACCTGGCACAAGAGTGGCTTTGACGTGGCCAACACACAGGTCTGGCTGGTGCTCCTGCTGTCCCTGCTGGGCTCCCAGTTGTGGCCAGGCCTCACGGCCACCCTCCCACAGGGGGTGGGACAGGGTGGGCGGGCAGGGCGGGGTGCTCAGTTTAGGGGTTGTTCTCTGAGTTTCTGAGTGGGCTAGCAACTACCCCCCCACCCAAGTCCGGGCACTGGTGAGCCCACCGTTGTCCCAAGCTTTCTCATTCCTGTGCGGTCAGCTCTCTGGGGGACACGGTGTCCCTTGACTATCAGCTCTTGAGGGGCCAGATGCCCACCCTGAGTTCCAGGTGTCAGGGGGCTGGCGAGCAGCACAGAGGCACCTGCGACTCATGGAAGAGCTCTCTGCATCGCTGGGGGAAGTGGAGCCGAGTCAGCACTGTCTTCTGCAGCCAGACCACTGGCCTACGGTAGCACCACGTCTTCAGGAGAAGCTGGCCTTCCCCTAGTGGTGTGGGGGGCATTCCAGGGGCCAGGTGGGGCTGGGGGCTCAGGGAGCGTCCAGTGGAATTCCTCTCAGGAAGGTTCACCAAGGACCAGCTCCAGCTGACCGGCACACGAATTGCAGACCCACACACCTGTGCACACAACGCACACCCACCCAGATCGCAGATGTGATTTACACGGGTTGTAAAACAGCAAGAAACAACTATCCACACCAGAGAGACCACTGTGCGCTTCATCCTTTACCTGGGCAGATGTGGGCCACCGGGGTAGCCCCAGGGACCTACCGCCCGGCTCGAGAGGCAGCACGCGGCCATGCCAGCAAACCCAACCTCTCCCCTCCTCCCCTCCCTCCCTGCTTACAGAACGGTGGAACTGAAGGGTGTTTGGGGGAATTTCACGTTCAGTCTGGAGGCCGGGGCACAGGGGTCCCAGCACTGCTTCAGCGTCACTGGCTGAACTGTCTGTTCAAAACAGAGGGCATGGCTTGGGTTCTGAAAAGCCCCCGACTCACCTTCCCTCCACTTTAAAAGCCAGCACAGTCGCTCTTCTAGGAAGGGGTTTAGGGAGGCTTCAGCAGGCTTTTGAGGGGGAGCTGGGTGCATATTTCTGGGCTGGGGGAACCAAATGGAAGGGGCTGCTGCCCACCACCGGCTCCAGGGAGATCTCTAGGAGGCTTAAAGCAGTGGAGGAAGAGAGGCAGTGCCCGACGTGGTCCGGGGCAACCGGGTCCCCAGCCCTCATCCTCTGCGGCTGTCCCCTCCCTAACGCGTCTCCTTGGCTTCCCTTTTTGCGGCAGAGGGGTCTCCACGCAGGAGGAAGGAGGCGGGAGGGGTGCTGGCGAACTCCGCCTGATTAATATGCCAGATGTGTGACCTCCAAGCTCCTCCCGGGGACCTCTCCGGAGTCCAGACCTCAGCGTGGGCACCGATGCCCAGTCTGCCGAGCGGGAAGGTGGAGAGCAGGTCGTGGGTTGGGGTGGACGCGCCTGCTACAGTCTTGGGCGCCCCGATCTGGCTGGATTGGAAGTCCAGTCTCCACCCAGAAGAAGAGCTCTCAACTCCAAGTACGTGAAAAAGTTAGGCGGGGTGAGCTGCAACTTTTTTTTAACTCCAAATGCTCGAACTCGGGGCGCCTCCACACTGGTTCTGGGGCTCGGCCAGGTGTGGGCACCTGGGGCGGGAAAAGTGGGCGTTCAGGATCTGCCCCGGTGGCTCCGTCCGCGCGCGCACGCCGGCAGAGCCGGGGCGCCGTGCCCGCTCGGTCCCGCCCGCCCCGGGCCAGCCCCTTCCTCGCCGCCACTCTCCCGCTGGCCCCACCTCCCCGCCCGCGGCGCCCAGTGGGAAGCGGGGGCCGGCCCGGTCGAGCCCAGCGGCCGCTCTGATTTGCTGCAGGCGCCGGGGAGCCCCGGCCTCCGCGGGTGCCTTCCAGGAGCGAGGGCGGGAGGGGAAGGGGGAAAAGTGCTCGGCGCCCGAGGCGAGGTCGCACTCCTCCAGAGTCCCCGCGGCCGGCGCCGGACCTCACTCGAGCGCAGCGCCCAGGGGAGCGAGTCGCGGGGCGGCGGCGACGAGGAGGAGGCCAGAAGGAACCGGAGGGGGCGAGGAGGCCGGGGCCAGTGAGCCGAGCGGGGTCCCGGCGCCCCGCGGACCGAGGTCGAGCCCTCCCGGCCGTGGGCGAGCGCGCCAGCCGACCCTCCCGGGGGGCCACGGCCACAAAGAGAACGGGCCGGCGGCTGCTCCCATGACTCCCTAAGGTCGTGCCGGCCCCGCTGAGTCCGCTGCCCGGGCCGTGCCCCGCGCCCCGTGCGTCCCCGCGCACCCGCCCCGCGCCCCGCACCGCGCGCCCCTCCGGCATGGACGTCCACACCCGCTGGAAAGCGCGCAGCCCGCTCCGCCCGGGCGCCTCGCTGCTGTCCCCGCCGCTGCTGCTGCTGCTGCTGCCGCTGTGGGCGCCGCCTCCGAGCCGCGCAGGTAAGGGCGCGGGGCGCCGGGGCCGGCACGGCTGTCAACCCCGGGCGCCCGGCCTCTTCTGCTCCTGCACGACTTTCCCGGCTTGGCTGTGGAATGCGCGGCCCGAGACTCCGAATGCCATTAGTTGGGGGCCCCGGAGAGGGAGACGCGCCGGCACAGTCCTCCCCCGCGCCAAATGGGCCGACCGCCGGGGCGTCGGGGGACCCGAGGATGGGGTTCCGTGTAGGATGCGCCGGAGGGGCTGTCCACCAAGCAGGCAGACTTTTGTCCCGAAACTTTACCTTCCCTGTCCCAGGCGCGCAGCACAACTTCCTTTCCTGAAACCCGGGAAGGGTCGCCCCCTAGAGTTACAGCGGGTCAGTTCTGGCCGGGCCTCCTGGGATGAGGGGCCGCGAGGGTGGAGGGCAGGGGAAGGGAATCCCAGAAGCGGAGCCCCCCGCCCTTCTCCTGGGAAGCAGTTTTTTTAGGGTTTACCGCCCAGAGACGGATTCTAGGCTCAAGGTGGGGAGATGTTGCCGGGTCTGGGCTGCCTGGGGTTTACATGATGCACAGACGGGACTTCTGCCAGAGGTCTGCCCTTAGAAGGAGCCGTCTCCTGCCGGCGGCATCCAGCCAGCCAGCACCCACAGGGCGCCTGCTTAGATGCCTGCCGCCCCCACACTTCCCTGATGTCGGTGGTGTTCCAAGCATCACTTCTGCGGTTGCCTATCCCGTAGAGTAGGTCTTTCAACGTCTTCGTCCTCAGAGCTCATGGCCCTCAAAGTCTCCCAGTAGCTGACGGGAGATGGACTCAGAACAGGCTCAGCTTGAGTGCAGGCAGAGGGAGGGGACAGTGGCCCAGGAGACAGCTGGGCCAGCCAGGGGTCCCCCCCACCCCAAGAAAGCACCACTTTAGTTCCCTGATTCTGCTCTGCTTTGTAATTTGAAGACATACAGGAAGAATCACTTCCACCTTCACTTACCAATCAAGATATTCTGTCCCTTTTTGCTGGCACGTGAGTGCTTGGTGGGCCAGACAGGGTGAGCAGGAGTCAGGGTGTCCAGCTGGTCAGGGGCTGGGGAAGGCATGGGGACTTGGCCTGGCTCTGGGGGTCTGGGGTCTCAGCCCTGGACTGCCACCCGCATTCCCTGGATCCTGGGCTCAGCTCACAGGCTTTGGGTTTCTCCCGGGGTCACTGGGGGTGGGGGACAGCAGCGGCCTCCAGGGAGGTGGTGTGGAGCAGGCCGAGGGATGTGGTCAGGGCACCTGTGTTGAGCATCCGACAGGGACAAAACCACATAACCCTGCCCTTGCTCCTCTGCTGGGCTTTCCCCCAGGAGGTCAGGTGGGAGTCCTTCAGGGGAGTCCACACCCCCACACGCCGGGGCTGGGGAGCAGGCAGAGCATGCCTTCGTCTGGGTTTGGAGTGGACTGTTAGCCGTCTCTGCCCCCCGCCTCCGCTTTCCCGTCCTGACTGAGGCGGGCACGGGGTCAGCGCCTGGGCCGTGGCTGTGGACTTAGACATTTGGCTCCTGCCGAAGAGATGTTGGGAGCCTGCGAAGAAGCCACCTCCCTGGTTGGGTTTCACAGACCTCCCCTCCCAGGGTGGGACCCTTTCTGAAGGCATCCTCAGTCCGCGGGGGCCGGCTGTCCACCGAAGTCCAGGGCGGGGGTGGGGGCAGCGCATCTCCTCTCCATTCTGAGATTCACCAGATGTTTTCTGAGTTCTCTCTGAACATGGCTCTTTTTCCGACCTTCTTCTTGGCCAAGTGTGTGAAGGCATGAAAAGTCAGATTGCATTTGGGGCCGTTTAACATTGTAACGGGCAAAGGAGAGTAAGTGAAATGAAACATGACCCCAATATTTGGAAATTGAGGTCATCTCCTCCACACACCATTGGTTGACGCCGGTCACGTGGTCGCTTTTGGCAATAATTTGGTCGGAAGAGTTGTCCAAGTTTTGTGGGACTTGACAGTCACCAAATGGTTAAATTTCCTCTGACTCAATCCAGTTGGCTGGAAAGACAGCCTTTTCCATCTTCTCCTCCCCTCCCCCCTCCTCCCCTTAAAAGAACAGTCAGTGGGAGGGGTTCAGAAGCCAAGCTGGTTCCCCAAGCCTCTCTCTCCTCTGGTCCAGCTTTCTGTGGCCAGAGGGCTTGGAGCTGGGGTCACCGCCTCCCGCACTGGCCGCGGGCAGCAGTCCCCTCCCTGGGCTGGAAGCACAAAGGCCCTTCTCCCCAGTGCTGCTCCGGGGCTGTTCCTGGGGTGCCGGCCAGAGCCTGCCCCACGACCCCACCCTTCAGATATTTCTGGACTCTCACCACAGCCACGCCCTTCGCTGAGCACTGCCCGCCTGCCCGCCCTGCCTTCTGGCTGTCTGGCCCTGTCTCCCATCCCTGCCTCCACCCTGGGTCACAGATGGGGTCGGGTGGCGCAAAGGGGTGTGGGGAACAGACCGCCCCCACGGCCTCCCGCCCCTCACTTAGTAACAGTGCGCCCCGAGGGTCGAGGATGAGTCAGGCACCCAAGGCCCCCTTGCGGCACCCTCACTGGAGCCCCGGGTTTGCCACGAGGAGCAGGGTGGGGTCCCCAGCCACGGGGAGGCCCCACGCACGGTGACGTTCGGGATGAAGTCGCTGGCCTTGCCTGGTGAACTCCTAGGTCTGTGCCCACATCATCGTCTTAGACTCTCACCCTGGCCTCTGGGGTGTGGTGGGGCTGTGTTCTGAGAGGCCCAGGGGCGGGGGGCTGAGACTGCAGACTCTGGGTCTGTCTGCTGTCTGTGCCTGGGAGCTGAGCGGGCTTCTCCCTGGGGAGGCCTGGGGCTCACCGGGGCCGAGGGAGGGGTCCCATTTGGCCAGCCAAGTGTTTCACTCTCTCCCTCCTCCCTCTTCTGTCTCTTCCTGCCCCCTCCCCGCTTTTTACCCCAGGGCCGTCGAAGGGCACCGAAGCCTCCACTCCCCTTTCACCAGGCCCATCACTCACCCGGGTGAGCTACTGACTCCGGGAGCCCTTGCCTTGGCTGGGCCTGGCTTTGGGGAAGGCAGAAGTGATGGAGAGCGCACAGGCTGGGGGGAGGCCCACCTGTGGACACTGGTCATTGCACTGTTTGTTCTCTTGGCCAAGCATTGTTGAAAACAGGGTGGAGGGTTGGCCCCTTGGGGAGCTCCAGTGCAGCTTCCTGGAGGAGGTGATGCTAACTCGACTGTTCCTTTCTTCTTCCCCTTCCTTTTGTTGCCAAGGGCCTCCTTAGCAGGTGCCCACCTTCCCCTCTGGCTGCTGCCTCATCCATCCTCCTTGCTGGCAGGACCTTCCCAGCCCCACCGCTTCGCTCTTCTCCCGGGGCTGCTCCCCTTGGCTGGAAAGCCCCTCATTAAGTCGGTTGGCGGGGCGCCCCCAGGGCTGCCCGCCCCAGGATGCTGTACCGGCAGCAGTGGCTGCTGTGAGAAGAGGGAGGTCTCGGGAGGGACCGGAGGGCAGCGGGGCCGTCCTTAACCCTCTCTGGGCCCCGCGCCGAGACCACCTGAGGGATGCCGCCTGCCCTGGCCTGGGGGTCCTGCCGCGTTGGGCCCTGGTGGGAGGACAGCGCTTGGCGGTCAGGTCACTGAACCCAGGGCTGCGGGGAGGGCTTGTCTGCCTCTAAGGGGTTGTCTGAGCCAGGGACAGTCCCCGTGCCTCAGCTTTCTCCTCTGGGAAACGGGGGGACACGGCTTCCTTGCTCTGAGAGTAGTTGTGTAGACGGATCGGGGTGATCCCTGAAGACAGTGAGTGGAGTGTGGGGGCACCTTTGGTAATGAGTGGAGGGTCTTACGTGGCTGCTATTTGGGGTGGTGATTTTGTGGAAGGAAGATGCACAGTGTTGCCACAGGCCTCTCTAGCTTTAAGTATCCAGCGGGAGGCTCTGGGCCCAGTGAGACCCCGGGGGGGGCTCTGCCATCCGCAAGTGGCTCGGCCTGGCCCCTCCTGCACCCTCTTCAGCCCCCCATGTGCTCCGGGGTCCGTCTCCCACGTCTGTCACCTCCTGGGATGGCAGTAAAGGTTGCCCTAGGCCATGTATGTGGAAGGGCTCTACAAGCCCAGCAGAGAGGGGTGCACACGTGTGTGCGTTTGTGTGTGTTGTGCATGCATGTGTATGCATGTGGTGTGTTTGGATGCGTGTGTCTGTGTGTGTGAGACGAGTGTTGGTGGGCGTATACACGTACGCAGGTGTGCGTGCCCGCAGGCCCCTATGTTTTCACGGTCTGCCCAGGCGGGCCTGCTGTGTCTGAGGCGCCCTCAGCCAGGCCACGTCTCTCCTCCCCGCGCCCCATCCCTGCCGGGGAGACGGGAGGCGACCGGGCAGCCACGAGGCTGTGGGTCCGGCCCAGGACAAGCCGGTCCAGCTGGGTCTGATAATCTGAGGAGTCTTTTTTTTTGCTCACAGGAGGGCGATGTTAGATTATAGCTTCTGCTTTTCCCTCTGTTCATTTCTCCCCTGTAATCGAGTCATCTGGCCAGCACTTGGCCAAATATGCCTTGAGCTTTCTGGCCTGGCTCCTGGGGATACTGAGGTCCTGCAGGCAGAGCCTGTGTCAGCCCTTCTTGTGGGCAGAGCTGCCCCGCCACACCCATGGCCTGGAGGCCCCGTGTGGGTGATGCCTTGGGGTGGGTGGCCTGCAGCTGGGTCAGGATCCTGCCCACCCCCACCAGGTTCCCATCTGTAGGAAAGGGTGATGACTGTGGCTCCTGCGGGATTTTTTTTCAATAAGGTTTTATTTATTTTTGGCTGTGCTGGCCTTCACTGCTGCTCGGGCTGTCTCTAGTTGCAGAGAGCGGGGGCTGATCTCTAGTTGCGACGCATAGGCTTCTCTGCGGTGGCGTCTCTTGTGCGCCGCGGGCTCTTGGACTTGGGCCTCAGGAGTTGCGGCTCCAGGGCGCTAGAGCATGGGATCAGCAGTTGTGGTGCGTGGGCTCAGCTGCTCCGGGGCCTGTGGGATCCTCGCAGGCCAGGGATCGAACTTGTGTTCTTTACCACTGAGCCCCAAGGGAAGCCGCTCCGGCAGGACTTTTGACGGGGCTCAGTGCGTGATGTGTCCGCAGCACAGTTGTCACCGTTCTGTCCGCTCTGGGCCCCGGGTGGCAGGGGGCAGTGGGTCTGGGGCGAGTTCCTGGCTCTGCTCAGTGGCTGGCCTTGTGAGTCACTCCCTCCGTCTTGTGAATGAGAAGCGGTTCTCATTCAGAGAGCCCCCCTTCCCCCATGAGTTCATGGCTCCGTCTGCAAATCATTCGGTCTGGTCTGAGCCTCGAACCTTGGCCTGGAGGTGGCGGAGGTCGTGGGCGGTCCATGTCCAGCACACCGCTCCTCAAGCCACCCCCACTTTACCAGCGGGGATTGGGGCCCAGTGGAGGGAATGGACCTGCCCACGTCCCGGTTCAAGGACTCTGGCTCCTGAGACGTGACCATGGATGACAGCTGATCGTGTGCCAGGGCATCTGGGGGAGTGGGGTGGGGCCTTGCTAACCTAGACGCTGTTTCTGCATCCACACGGCCTGGGCAGCTGGAGCAAAGTTGATGGAAGGAGTGGATGGATGCATGCTCCACTGGGTGTGTGGGGCTTCGTGGTGGGGTGATGGAGGGTCGCTCTGTGTTATACCTGTTGCACTCTCTGAGCCGTCATCCCATCCGCTTTGACTCACTCTGCAGTTTTTCTGGCAGCTTCCCAACCTACACCGTAACCCACAGTCGGAGTACATGTCTCCAACTCTTCAGTGACTCAGACCTAAGAAATGGAACCACAATCTGACCCACTTTTGTCCATGTTTCATTACACAGAGCCCCAGGGGCCGATTTCTTGTGACGTCTCTGTACGTGAAATGGGGGGGAGGTGGTGGTGGTGGATTCTTTTATTTTCTGTTTCCTAGGCCTGTGTTCTTTCAGGGGAAATTCAGTCTTCTGTCCTGTTCTTTCCTGCCAGCACCTTGGCAACAGGGATTTTTATTAGCCTCTCTATTTTTTAAAAAATAAATGTACGAAATGACATCAAAATGTGTGTATGTAGCTGGAGTGATTTAACTGTAAAAACTCTTGCATTGATTGGAAAAATCGCTTCCCGCCTTCCGCTGAGATTAAAAGCACCGGTCTTCCCCTCTGCCGGCGGGGTAACCAGAGGGTGGGGCGAGGCCCTTTCTGTGACGGTGCAGAGGGCCGCAAGAGAGGCTGGTCCTGCGTGGAGACCTCGGGAGGGACGGTGGCTCTGCCTGAAGCCTTTGCAGACCTCAGATGCGCGTCAGACCAGTGCCGGGCGCCAGGAGCAGGTGCACAGGTGAGTGGTAGATGAACATCTCAGCGCTGCAGGAGCTTCCGGTGCAGTGAGGGAATCAGACCTGTGAACAGGCCCAAGTGTCCAGTGAAGTGCAAAGTGGGAGGTGCATCCACCAGCCGGTAAAGTGATGCCACCAGCCAATCAGAGGGAGGCACCCATCAGCCCCCTGGGCCACTGGCCAATCAGAGGGCGGTAGCTGACAGCCCCTGGGCCACTGGCCAATCAGAGGGAGGTACCTGACAGCCCTGTGGGGCTCTGGCCAATCAGAGGGCGGTAGCTGCCAGCCCCTGGGCCACTGGCCAATCAGAGGGAGGTACCTGACAGCCCTGTGGGGCTCTGGCCAATCAGAGGGCAGTAGCTGCCAGCCCCTGGGCCACTGGCCAATTAGAGGGCGGTACCTGGCCCTGTGGGGCTCTGGCCAATCAGAGGGAGGCACCCGCCAGCCCCTGGGCCACTGGCCAATCAGAGGGCGGTAGCTGACAGCCCCTGGGCCACTGGCCAATCAGAGGGCGGTACCTGACAGCCCTGTGGGGCTCTGGCCAATCAGAGGAAGGCACCCGTGGGGCTCTGGCCAATCAGAGGCAAGCTTGCTTTGCCAGGGCCTATGGCTTTTGGAGTCCCATCCTCCTATGAGTTTGAATGGAGGTGTCCCTCGGAAGGGCTTCCTTCTTTGGCTCAGTGGTGAGGAACCTGCCTGCAACACAGGAGCCGTAGGAAACATGCGTCAGTCCCTGGGTCGGGAAGATTCTCTGCAGGAGGGCGTGGCAGCCCACTCTAGTGTTCTTGCCTGGAGAATCCATGGACAGAGGAGCCTGGTGGGCTGCAGTTCGTGGGGTTGCAAGAGTCGGACATGACTGAAGCGGCTTAGCACGCACACCCGTTAGTGGCAGGGTCCTTGTGCTTCAGAAAGAGGCCGATGGCCTTCAACCGTGAGCAGCTTCCACCTCGGGCTCAGTTCTTCCTTCTTCCTGTTTGGCGCATAAAACTGGGGGCGCATGTAGTCTCGCCTTGCTCCTCGTCAAGGTCGTCTTCTTTGGGAGGGTAGGAGAAGCTGTGCACCCGTGGGACGGGGGCCCTGGCCCATGGCGGGCAGCTAGGGGACCCTGTTGTGTGGCAGGTGAGGGGAAAGCTGGCTGGGAGCTGGGGCCTGAGCCCTGCCCAAGGGGAGAGCGCAGCGGAGGAGGAAGATGGGCCTCCTCCAGCCCGGGCCCTGAGGTTCAGTCTGCAGGGGCCCTGTTTGGGAGGTGTCGTTCTCCTGTCTGCTGGGGTGAGGTCCCTGGGACCTGCCTTCACTGTTTCTCCTCTTCTTTTGCCCTTTTTCTTTGGGGAGAATCTGAAATTCTGGTGGGCAGTTCTAGCTTCCTTCTTGAAGACTGTGCTGTGTCCTCCTAGGATGAGGGTGGAGGAGACGGTCTCCGTGTCAGGGTTCTGTGTAGACCTTGCTCTTCTAGGAGAAGAGGGTTGCACATCCCAGTTGGTTGTGAGCGGAGGAGGAGGAAGGGGTGCTGTACCTTCTCCACCTTTTGGACCAGAAAATGTTCAGGTCAAGAAGTTGGGGTGAGGAGCTTGTTCTTGGATGGAAGTGCAGGGAACAGGGCTTATAAATGTCATTCTTTTCCAGGGTATTATTACTAATGTTATTTCAGTTCAGTTCAGTTCAGTCGCTCAGTGGTGTCCGACTCTTTGAGACCCCATGAATAGCAGCATGCCAGGCCTCCCTGTCCATCATCAACTCCCAGAGTTTACTCAAACTCATGTCCATCGAGTCGGTGATGCCATCCAGCCATCATCCTCTGTTGTCCCCTTCTCCTCCTGCCCCCAATCCCTCCCAGCATCAGGGTCTTTTCCAATGAGTCAACTTTTCACATGAGGTGGCCAAAGTACTGGAGTTTCAGCTTCAGCATCAGTCCTTCCAATGAACACCCAGGACTTATCTCCTTCAGGATGGACTGGTTGGATCTCCTTGCAGTCCAAGGGACTCTCAAGAGTCTTCTCCAACACCACAGTTCAAAAGCATCAATTTTTCAGCGCTCAGCTTTCTTTACAGTCCAACTCTCACATCCATACATGACCACTGGAAAAACCATAGCCTTGACCAGATGGACCTTTGTTGGCAAAGTAATGTCTCTGCTTTTTAATATGCTATCTAGGTTGGTCATAACTTTCCTTCCAAGGTGTAAGCGTCTTTTAATTTTATGGCTGCAATCACCATCTGCAGTGATTCTGGAGCCCCCAAAAATAAAGTCTGACACTGTTTCCACATCTATTTGCCATGAAATGATGGGACCAGATGCCATGATCTTAGTTTTCTGAATGTTGAACTTTAAGCCAACTTTGTCACTCCCCTCTTTCACTCGTCAAGAGGCTTTTTAGTTCCTCTTCACTTTCTGCCATAAAGGTGGTGTCATCTGCATATCTGAGGTTATTGATATTTCTCCCGGCAATCTTGATTCCAGCTTGTGCTTCATCCAGCCCAGCGTTTCTCATGATGTACTCTATGTATAAATTAAATAAGCAGGGTGACAATATACAGCCTTGATGTACTCCCTTTCCTATTTGGAACCAGTCTGTTGTTCCATGTCCAGTTCTAACTGTTGCTTCCTGACCTGCATACAGGTTTCTCAAGAGGCAGGTCAGGTGGTCTGGTATTCCCATCTCTTTCAGAATTTTCCACAGTTTATTGTGATCCACACAGTCAAAGGCTTTGGCATAGTCATTAAAGCAGAAATAGATATTTCTCTGGAACTCTTGCTTTTTCGATGATCCAGCGGATGTTGGCAATTTGATCTCTGGTTCCTCTGCCTTTTCTAAAACCAGCTTGAACATCTGGAAGCTCACAGTTCACGTATTGCTGAAGCCTGCCTTGGAGAATTTTGAGCATTACTTTACTAGCACATAAGATGAGTGCAATTGTGTGGTAGTTTGAGCATTCTTTGGCATTGCCTTTCTTTGGGATTGGAATGAAAACGGACCTTTTCCAGTCCTGTGGCCACTGCTGAGTTTTCCAAATTTGCTGGCATATTGATTGCAGCACTTTCACAGCATCATCTTTCAGGATTTGAAATAGCTCAACTGGAATTCCATCACCTCCACTATCTTTGTTTGTAGTGATGCTTCCTAAGGCCCACTTGACTTCACATTCCAGGATGTCTGGCTCTAGGTGAGTGATCACACCATTGTGATTATCTGGGTCATGAAGATCTTTTTTGTACAGTTCTTCTGTGTATTCTTGCCACCTCTTCTTAACATCTTCTGCTTCTGTTAGGTCCATATTATTTCTGTCCTTTATCGAACACATCTTTGCACGAAATGTTCCCTTGGTATCTCTAATTTTCTTGAAGGGATCTCTTGTCTTTCCCATTCTGTTGTTTTCCTCTATTTCTTTGCATTGATCGCTGAGGAAGGCTTTCTTATCTCTCCTTGCTATTTTTTGGAACTCTGCATTCAAATGGGAATATCTTTCCTTTTCTCCTTTGCTTTTTTTTCACTTCTCTTCTTTTCACAGCTATTTGTAAGGCCCCCTCAGACAGCCATTTTGCTTTTTAGCATTTCTTTTCCATGGGGATAGTCTTGATCCCTGTCTCCTGTACAATGTCACGAGCCTCTGTCCATAGTTCATCAGGCACTCTGTCTATCAGATCTAGTCCCTTAAATCTATTTCTCACTTCCACTGTATAATCATAAAGGATTTGATTTAGGTCATACCTGAATGGTCTAGTGGTTTTCACTACTTTCTTCAATTTCAGTCGAATTTGGCAATAAGGAGTTCATGATCTGAGCCACAATCAGCTCCTGGTCTTGTTTTTGCTGACTGTATAGAGCTTCTCCATCTTTGGGTTCAAAGAATATAATCAATCTGATTTCAGTGTTGACCATCTGGTGATGTCCATGTGTAGAGTCTTCTCTTGTGTTGTTGGAAGAGGGTGTTTGCTGTGACCAGTGCGTTCTCTTGGCAAAGGACTCTCTTGGCCACAGGACTCTATTAGCCTTAGCCCTGCTTCATTCTGTACTCCAAGGCCAAATTTGCCTGTTACTCCAGGTGTTTCTTGACTTCCTACTTTTGCATTCCAGTCCCCTATAATGAAAAGAACATCTTTTTTGGGTGTTAGCTCTAAAAGGTCTTATTACTAATGTTATTTCAGTTCAGTTCAGTTCAGTCGCTCAGTCGTGTCCGACTGTTTGTGACCCCATGAACCACAGCACGCCAAGCCTCCATGTCCATCACCAACTTCCAGAGTTTACTCAAACCCATGTCCATTGAGACGGTGATACCATCCAACCATCTCATCCTCTGTCGTCCCCTTCTCCTCCTGCCCTCAATCTCTCCCAGCATCAGGGTCTTTTCAAATGAGTCAGCTCTTTGCATCAGGTGGCCAAAATATTGGAGTTTCAGCTTCAACATCAGTCCTTCCAATGAACACTCAGGACTGATCTGCTTTAGGATGGACTGGTTGGATCTCCTTGCAGTCCAAGGGACTCTTAAGAGTCTTCTCCAACATCACAGTTCAAAAGCATCCATTCTTCCCTGCTCCACTTTCTTTATGGTCCAGCTCTCAATGTTATTTAGGTTCATGGTTTAGGTCGGAAAGCAGCTACGTGTCAGTGGATCCTGGCACCCTGAGGAGCATCCAGGGGTCCTCTGTGGTGGACCCGGCACTCAGGACCGCCTGGGGTGAGGCTGTGGGACTCACACCTGGGCAGGGCGGTGGGAGGCTTGGCCCTCATTTCCAGGGAGGAGGTGGACCGCAGAGGGCAGGGGGTGTGGGAGGGTGGCCAGTGTTCTCTCGGGCCCTCCACCCTCATCTGAGACAGGGGGACTGCAGGTGTCAGCATAGATGCAGGGGGCACGTCAGGGTGGGCTGCCAGGCGGGAGAGTGGGAGAGACAAGTCCTCCCCCGTCGCGTGTCCTCCCCGCTTTCTAGAAGGAGCAGTGATGCTTTGCTTTCTTCCCTGCTGGGGGGTGAGCGCACCCTTCTCAGAGAAGACTGTTTCATTCTGCAAGAAAGGAGATCAGGGCAACTGGGAGGTGGGGGAAGTCAGCCTAAGGAGGAAGGGTTTATTGGGGTTTGGCTCTGAGAGTGTTGTTATTGTTGTTGTTTTTCGGGGACAGATCAAACACAGCAAAACAGATCCACAGGTCCTCGTGGATTTGATGAGGATCAGCCCAAGGCCACTCTCATGTGGTCCAGCCCCCTCCACTCCCCCAGCAACCCCCTCACTCCCCCAGGACCTCCTCACTCCCCCAGCACTCACCCCCCACTCCCCTCCACCTGTTTGCTTTGAGGCCCATCCCTGATGTCAGGTCTCACGCGGCTGTTCCTCTGTGTTCACCGCACTTCAAGTGTGTGCACTGCTGTCTCAGTGGGAGAGGGACACCGAGAAGGAGCTCAGCCAGGTCCGGTGAGAAGGAGGGTGGGCCATTGCCAGCCCCAGGGTCTCAGCACCCTGGTGAGCAGAGAGGGCAGGGCCCTTGCCTGCGACCTGTCCGCGTGTGTCTGGGCTCAGCACAGATGCTGAAGCACCTGGAAATACTTCTCTGAGCCTCACTGCCCCCATCTGTGAAATGGGTGTAAACTAAATACCTGTCCCAGAGGTCTGCTGGAAGGACTAAAGGCTCTTGTCATTTGTGTTGCCATGTGTTAAAGCCCTGACATCCGTATTCAGAGCCCCTGGGTTGTCCCAGTGGAGGGCTGGGCCCCAGACTCAGCTTTGCTGGCATTTTGCAGAGGGTGCAGGACTCCAGGTCTGGGGCCCTGGCCTGGGGTTGCCTGGGAACAAAAGAGTCTGGTGAGCCGGTCTGGCTTCCTACCAGGAGGGCTTTGATGGGGGCCCGGTGAGACCAGAGCTTCAGCCATTGTAGGCCCTGCCTCTCAGATCTGGGACAAGGGTCTAGGGTGGAGCCTGGGGTCTGCGCCTAGAGATCTGATGCTAGTGACCAGCTGAGGGCACTTTGGGAAACACTGGGTGTACTTGACGGGAGGTCTGAACCTTCTTCCGAGTCCCCCTCCTTGTGTGGGGCCAGCTCCACGGCCAGCTCCCAGTTAGTCATTCCTGCGACTTTCAGAAGGAGAGTTAGGAGATGAGGCCGGAAGGCAGTGATGCTTCAGCGCACGGAGACTGGGGCCCTGGCTTCGGAGGCCAAGAGCAGGGTTTGGACTCCTAGCCGTGTGACTTCTGACGCTTTACTTAACCTCCTGGTCCAGCGTAGCTCATCCCCACACCGGAAGATGAAAGGTGAAGAAGGTGACCGCGTGTGGACAGAGGGCCCTTGTCGGGGTCTCCTGCACCCCACGCTCAGCGCAGGACACCAGACGCTGGAATCACGCTGGTAAAGGTAACCGCCACCGGTGCCTACGCCACGGCGGTCATTACCGCTTGACATGAGTAACGATCATTCTGTTTCACTGTTGCTCTTTTGTGTTGCTATTATGCCTGGCGGAGCAGGGAGGCAGTAATTGTGTAAAGTTTCTGTGAGGTGCTGGCACGTAGGAATAGAGCGGTCACTGCGGGTCTGGGCCACAGCTGGGCCTCAGAGGAGGCCGAGCCGTCAGTGCGGAGGACCCAGCTAGAGCCCGAGGGGGCGAGCCCGCACGGGGTAGGGGTGCATTCTGCAGTTATACTGGGGGGGGCGCCAAGGACTCTTCCTCCTCATTTAATGTGGGAGCTGCTTCAGGCTTGCTTCCTTCACCCAGGAGTGCGGGGCCCTGATGGTGGGCAGGCCCAGCCCCCCAGGAAGGAGTTGGATGTTTTACTGGGAGGGCTCACGGAGTTCGTGGTCTGATCTCCCCCCTTGGGGTGGTTTTGCAGATGAACAAACTCAGGGCTAGAGGACGAGACGGTCTCCAGGGTCACAGGCTGCTGAGAGCAGAGGGGCAGGGGGACCAGACCCCAGCGTGCGGCCGTCACCCACTGGTGGCCTCTGCGCGGTGTCCTGAGGCTGGGGGAACCGGGTGGTCTCAGAGCTCCACCATCTGGGGAGGGCGTCTGAGCCTCGCAGGCTTGTTCTGAGACTCCGGGGCTGGAGGGGCGCTCAGGCTTCCCATCTCGGGTTCCTCTGTCCAGGACGGGTGTGATGACCGTTGTTTACCAGTCACCGCCATCGGGGAGCTCACCTGGGGCGGGCAGACGGCACCCGGATGGAACTTGCCAGAACCCGGCCTCCAGAGCCCCAGGGTTTTAACCTTGATATCCCCAAACTTGGGGCTTCTGAACGTCTTCAATCTTCCTGTTTGCAGAACCGAAACGAAAGCTGCTCCCAGTGGGAACGCTCTGTCTTCTTCCCTTTCACGCCCAGCCCCCCATCCTGGTGTCCCGGGCTGGGAGGACGCCTGTCCTCCCACACCCTGCAGGGCCTGCCTCGGGGCCTCTGCATGGACAGGCTCCCACCTCCCCTTCCTGGACAGGGCCTGTCTGATTACTAACAGCTGCCTGGCCGTGAGCAGGATTTGCAAACACTGGGGAGGGCTGTTGTGGAGAGCTGGCTGTATGGTGGGGGGCCCTGCTCCCTGCCTCCCTCTCTCCTCTCTCTCTACCTTACCCTAAGGCCTTTCATACATTGTTTTGTCCTGACAACATCTTTTCTAGGCAAGATGTATCCCCATTTCACAGGCAAGGAAACGAGGCTCACAGAAGCCCCACATCTAGTGAGTGGCAGAGCCTTTAAAATAGCATTTGCATTGTGGAAACTGAGTTTCACCCAGCCTCCTGGGGACAGGGCCTTCCCAGAGCAGACATCACTGTGAGGTGGGGTTTCAGCCCCGTCTTTTTCCCTGGGGCCTTCGTCCCGGCGGAGAGGGGCAGGGAGGCTGGTGAAAGCTGGTGGCCGCCCCCCCACCTGTCCCCCAGGGCCCACGCTGGAGGTGGGCGCCTGCCGGGGTCAGGAGGAAGTGGTGTGTGTTCGGCTCCCCTTCCAAAGGCCCCGAGTCTCAGCCTCCCCCCGGGTCATCCTCCTGCTGCTCGAGTTAGGTCGGCAGGATCAGACCCTGCGCCCAGCCTTGAGCTGTGTTTGTGTGCGGGGATGAGCTGTCCTGGCTGAGTCATTTTTTCCATTCAGCGGGGAGGAAGGAGCGATAGGAGAGGACTGTAGCCAGGTGGGTCCTGCCTGTTTAACATTGGTTCACACACGACCAGAGAGACACGCGGGGCTTGTGCCAGGGAGCCAAACGTTGCCAGCGATGAGGGTGGGGCACGCGTCAGGCCCCGCCCACTCTGGGGACCAGGGGCAGGCCGAGCAGCCCATCAGGCGTTTCCAGGGTGAAGCTGGGGTAGCTAAGCCACCTCCTCTTCCGGGTCAGAGAAGCTGGGCCGGGGAGGAATCCACATCTTTAAACTATCAGCATTTCAGAGAAGAAAAAACCCTGAGAGAGAAGCAGTGGGCAGAGGCCTGGGTTCTGAGCCCGCCCTTTGTCGCAGGAGGTCAGTGGGCTTGCCAAGGGTCCTGCTGCTCCTTTTCCCTTAGGATGGATCATGAGTCCTTGAGAGTTGTCAGAGTCCTCCAGAAAGTTTGCTCCTTGGGTGGCCCACCCACCCCACTGACTGGGCCAGGCAGATGCCACTGGGAAAAGTCGGGGAGTTGCAGCTTCTTTGAAACCAAGGGATAGCACATATCCCGCACATGTGGTCCCGGGCATTTCCAGTTGTAGTTTCTGTTGGTGGGCAGAAGTCACGATGGACAGTGGGTGGACAAAGCCCAAGTTCACTGTCACAACATCCAAGCCTCACTTTTCAGGTCCAGGTGGAGGTGCGGTCACCTCGAGGCTGAAGGAGGCACTGCAGCCCAGCTCTAGCTGCCAGAAATCCCTGGTGTGGCCGGGGGGCTAGGGCTGCCACGTTCCTGAGCTGTGACCTGCAAAACGTCCTCTTTCTTCGTGTGCAAAATAGAGCTGAGGGTGTCTTCCCCAGCTCTGGGTGAGAGTTTAGGAGGTACAGTCTGGATCTCCATGCACACAGGGTCTCTCTGGACCTGTCACTTCCCACCGTGCCCGCAGCGTGTGAGGAGGTATCAAGGGAGAGCTGTGTGTTGGAGCCAAAGGTCCCCCCGGTGAATGTGGCGGGCGTCAGCTGACATGCTTTGAACTGGCTCTCTGGAGCAGGGTGGGCAGCCTTGAGGGGCTCGGTAATGAATCCACCTGCTAATGCAGGAGATGTAGGTTCAATCCCTTGGAAAGATCCCCTGGAGAAGGAAATGGCAACCCAGTTCAGTATCCTCACCTGGAAAATCCCATGGACAGAGGAGCCTGGGGCCGCAAAAGAGTCAGACACGACTTACCGACTAAACAACAGAATTTACTGAGGCCGACAGGGATGAATGATTTTCTGTCCTTGTAAAGGTGTGGGGCCCTGAGCTGTTCTGGGAGAGGTTGGGGGCCCCTCACTGTCTGGCGGAGGTGGGTATTCTGGCTTGATGCCCCTGCAGAGGCCAGAGGAGAGAGGAGGCGGGGAGTCTGCCAGGGTCCCTCTGGAGTCTGGCCTGGCGGTTGTGGACGAGCAGCCCAGGGGGTGTCCCAGCCGGCGTGCCGGATGGAGTCCGAGGCTCAGGGCTGTGCAGATCGGCCCATGCTGACGTTGCTTTCACCTCCACAGAGCAGTTGGAACTGCCTGGGCAGACCTCCCAGAGGATCCCCAAGCCCGTGACCCGTTTGCAGCAGAGGGCGTGTGTGTGCGTGTGTGTGTGCGTGTGTGTGCGTGTGTGTGTGTGTGTGTGCACGTGCACCATGTGCACCCTAGCAGGTGTGAGTGAGCATTGTCCTCGGGGCGTCTCCCGCCCCGTGGGCACGGATCCACTGCTTGCTTACACTCATGATTCTCACTCCACCCAGCAAGCCCGCGAGGTCCGCCCTGTGAGGGTCAGTCCGGGTGACTCCGCTAATGAGCAGGAGACTTGGGGTTTGAGTGTGCTTCCTGCGGGACCGCAGGCCTCCTCCTCCCGAAGGCCCGCAACCCCTCCGAGTTCTTGCTCCTTTCCCCCACTGCCACCTTGCTTCTTATCTACAGTCTCTCCAGATGGATCCTCACAGACCCTTTCAGCCCAGGCTCCTTTCACTCCACGATCAGTCATCTTGCCCTTTAAATCACGTCCAGAGCTGTCAGCTGTGTTTTGAAAGTCTTTACATTCCACCAGCTTCTGTCTGCCCTGCTTCACTTCCGAGTCCTTACCTTGGCTTGTGTCTGTTCTCTGGGACTGCTGGGCAGTAACAGATCACTCTCGTGGTCCCAGGAGGCCTCCTGGTCCCCCCCTCTGCCACCCCAGCGGGCACAGATGTTGGCATCGAGCACTGTGAGCTCTAAGCCGCCCTCCCCGAGGCGGCTGCCTCTCAATGTCCACCACCTGCCCTTCTGTGCCGAGTTTAATCCCTGCAAAAGCACTGGGCTCCAGGCACGTGCCTTCCCCATAAACTCTGATGCCTGGTCAATACCCTCTGAAGAGGGTTGGTCTGGTCTCTTTCTGTTCGCTGTCTGAAGTGTTTTCTGCTGTGACGCCTGCAGCAGTGGCCACGCCCGTGAATCGCTGTCCCCACGGAAGGCCCTGACATGCGCGCCATCTGAGCGCCCTCCTGTCCCGGCTTTGTTGGCTTCAGGCACCGCACGTTTCTCTCTGACGACTCCCAGCTCTCGTTCACGTTGCGGCGCGGATTCTTCCGTCCACTCTGACTGACGGCGCCCAGGCAGCTGCGGCGGGTGCTGCCACCCCGCCCGTGCCAGGCGGGCAGGTCTGGCCCGATGTTGGCCAGGCGGGCGACGCTGCCTGCCACGCCTCCCCCAGGGGCGAGGGGCGGGGAAGCCTGGCCAGGGGTCTCCTGGGCTCAGGCCTCCCGCCTGTGTCCTTGTGACCCTTGGCCCCTCGTCCTGTCCCCGGCCTTGAGGGGAGAAGGCTGCGGGCTGCCAGCCTGGGTGGGAGGGAGACGGATGTGAGGCGCGCTCGCTCGGGCTGGGACCCGGAGCCCCGGCTCCGGTGTTAATCCCGTCTGCGCTGAGTCTGTGACCCGAAACTCCGCTGCCGCTGGCCCGGGGGAGCGCACTGCCTCAGGAACGTGTGTCCGTGGGCCTCCGGGTGGCCCGCTGTCCCTGAGGAGTGTGGCGGGAAACGTTCTAGAAGCGCAGCTTCTGAATCGAACCTGCCCGATGTCTTCACGGGGGTCCACGGCGCTGTGGGCGGCATGCATGGCTTCGCTGAGGGGGTGGTTGAGGAGACCGCCTTCCGAAACGCAGTTCAGCATCTACTGAGCTCCGACTGTCTGCAGCTTCTGTGCTGGGGCCGTCGGGGGCAGCCGCATGGGAAGGGCTCGCCTCGCCCTGGGGGGCGGTGCGGGGTGGGCGGGGGGCTGACCCCCAGGCCTTGGAGGGTCCTGGAGTCGGGACCTGGCCTTTCCCAGTCCTCAAGTGTCGCTTTCCTTGTGCTGCCCGGCTGACCGTAATACCTCGAGGGAGAATGAACTGTGCCCTTGAAGTGCGGGACCCTGGGGGTCAGGGGCAGGTAGAGCCCGCGGGGACCGCCTGGGGGGAGCCGGGGCCCCCAACTGTCCGGCTGGGCCCCTCTCCCTGAGTGTTTCCCCTCCTTCTCTTCCCTCTTTAGTTTATGTGCATACACCACTTCAGTTAAAGATGATACATGTTCATTACAGGCATTTTGGAAAATAAGAAAAAATGTAAACAGAAAGTAAAACTCCGCCATAAGCCCCAGACTGGAATCCCAGTGAGTCTGAGCACAGAGGAAGAGGAATGGAAGGAGGTACCCCACAGCACTCCTCTTGGCAGTCCCGCCCGGCCCGGGGCCTTGTTCCCCGCCAGACCCGCTCCCTGAGGGGAGGGCCGCGCCCAGCGCAGCTGGTTCATTTTGCTTGATCAGGAGGGCGTGCTGTTTACATCCGTGATCGCCCCGATTTTCTTGAAGAGTCTCCCAGTGTCGGACGTCGGTCTTGCCCCAGATTTCTGATGTCGGCGCTTCAGTGGAGCATGCTGACCCGCGTTTTTCCCTGAGTCGTTTCCCTCCATGGGTGCTCACCCCTGCCCTCTGGGGCCCGCCCGGGGGAGGAGAGTGTCCTGGGGGCCTGGGTGAGCAGCAGGCGTCCACTCTGTGTGGGGCAAGACGGGGGTGCATAGCCATTGCTCTGTGGTTTTCAAGGCCTGGCAGCTGCAGACATTTAGACTTTGATAAAGGTAGCATTTCATGTTGGCTGGGAAAGGAAGTCTTAGTCATTGGACTGGGCTGGAATAAGGAGGAAGCCTCTGGGAAAAAGAATTTGAACCCGACTCAGTCTTACACCAAAATGCATTCCAGATGGCCCAATGATGTGAACTTGAAAAATGAAACCATAAAACTACTAGAAGAAAATACGGGAGACTGAGTTTTATGATCTCGGATGAGAAGGCCTCTCTCAGTAAGACATAAATCCTAGAAGTTATAAAAAAAAGAAGTTGACTCCATAAAAAGTCAACATTTCTGTCTGGTCAACTGCCCCCCCCCCCCCCCAAACAAGCCATCACTGTAAGAAAACAATATGAAAATATGTATATCAGAGAAAAAGGATTGATATTCTGTAATAGTCAGAGAACTCCCACAAATCAATAAGAAAGGACCAGGAACCAAACCAAACCAAAAAAATAAAAAATAAAAATAATGGACAAAAGACATGATTGGTTTTTAGAAAAGAAAATACCGGTAGCTCTTAAGCATGTGGGGAGGTGTTTGACCTTTACTCACAGGAAGGGAATGCAGGGGAAGGCCGGGGAGACCCAGCTTCTCACCTGGCGGGGCGGACGAGGAACGCACCCCAGAGCAGATGCTGCTGGCTCCAGTGAGAGAGGGGGTGCTCGCGGGCGGTCCTTCTAGGAAAGGCTTTTGCAGTCTTTGTGCTAAGTCACTCAGTCGTGTCCGACTGTGCGGCCCCATGGACTGTAGCCCACCAGGCTCCTCTGTCCATGGGATTCTCCAGGCAAGAATACTGGAGTGGGCTGCCATGCTGTCCTCCAGGGCATCTTCCCGACCCAGGGACCAAACCACGTCTCATTATGTCTCCTGCATTGGCAGGCGGGTTCCTTACTGCTGGGGCCACCTGGGAAGCTCTTTGCAGTGTGGAAATACTAAAATGCACTTGCTCCTGGCCCTGGTAACTCTGCTTCTTGGAATGTCTCCTGTGGATACAGGCGGATGTGTGTGCAGACGCGTCTGTTGCAGATGACAACAGACCTGCGGTGCTGTCTGCAGGTGAGGGCTGAAGCAACCAGACGCCCGTCAGGAGAGCCGCTTGCGCCATCAGATAGGTCTCTGAGCGGTTCCTGGGGAGGGTCCCTCAGCAGCTGCACGGGTGGCGTCTCCGTGCCTTTCTGCTTCTGAAGTGGATCAGTCTCCAACATACAGAAGGGAATAAAGCTCCTCTTAGAATGCATCCGTCTCTAGTGAGAACCCACAGAAACCTACACTTGCGTATCATAGACGACAAGGAAGGAAGCACAAAAATGGGGGCCCATGGTTTTCTCTGGAAGGGACATCTGGGTGCACAGACGTGCAGTTCTCTCTGGCGCCTTTTGAATTGGGTGAATGTGTGGCTCAGACAGGTGGGCTGGTTGGAAGGTGGGCAGGTATGTAGGGAATAGAGACTCGGGATGGAAGTGTGGGCTGGCTGTCCTGGGAGCTGCATGCCTTCTTGCTGGCAGGCACACTCTTTTGGCTGAATGACTCTGTCGATTATAAAAGCTGATGGTCCAAAAAAGAAGAAAAGAAACAGGACCTATAGACCAGTGCTGGAGGGAACTGACCAGACTGATTATGTGTCTTTCAGTGGCCGTGGGCAAGCACGGGGGAGCCGTGGACGTGACCGCTTTCCTGCGGGGCAGCTTCTGTGCTGAAGGGCTGGGTGGCACACAGTGGGCATGCCCCGTGACCTCTGACCCCATGAGCACCATCCTGGCTCCACGGTCACTCGTGACCCTGCATCATGGCCCTGTGCTCCCTCACCTGCTGTCATGGGGCTTGTTCCTTTCCATGGTTCTGAGTCTCAGGGTCCTTCCAGTCTCCCCCGCTGGCTGACAGGCACCTTGCTGCCCAGAAAGTCAGCCCAGAGAAGAGACTCGACGGTCCCGCACCTGGAGGACCTCAGGTGTGGACAGTCAAGGGAGGGGGCTTTGTGGGGTCACGGGGCAATGGAGACTTCTTTCCCTGAGGTCCCTGCTGGAGTGAGGACTTTCACTGTTATTCCTCCCCGGCTGCTGCTCTGTCCTGTTGGAACAGAACTGGGGGCTGGGGAGGGGTGGAGGAGCTGAGATCCCTTTGTCCACCTATTCATCTGATGGTGTTATGGGTGCGCCAGGCGAATTGGGTTGATCATGACCCTCATTCTGGAAACTAAAGGATGGACAGGCTCCCTGCCCTCAACTCCCGTGTCCTTGTGGGATTCTACAGCCTTAGAGTGGAGATAAGTCTGTTTGGTTGAATCGTGTGAAGTTACCATTTTATCGGCCAAGATAATCAGAGGGTCAGCTCACAGAGTTCAGTCTCATTCTGTAAGAGTGGGCACTGAGGAGGACCACCCAGCCAGCAGGGGGGCTGGGGAAGTCCTTCCCAGAGGCCGCGGTGCCTGAGCTGAGGTCTGCATGGTGAAAGGGACTCACCAGGCATGGAGGGCGGCTGAACAGGATTCCAAATTCAGGGAATAACATGTGAGAGGCCTGGACACTCTGGGATCTTGGTCTCCGAACGCAGGGTTTAGCTTGGCTAGGGCATGATGTGAGTGAGATGGTGGCGGAGGCTGGGGTTTATCAGAGATGAGACTTTGGGTACCAAAATTCAGTTTAAATTCATGAGGGTCTTTATCCACCATCCATCCATCCATCCGTCTGTCCATCCAATAATACACACACATCACATTGGACTTCACCTCTGGCCCAGAAGGGAGAGTGAGGCCACCAAGGTGGGCAGATTGTCAAGTAAAGGGATGGTATCTAAAAGCTTTGAGAAGTTAATCAACTGAGTCTTCAAGTCGATGACATTCCTTCCTTTGTTCACTCACTCATTCATCCATTTGTTCCTTTAATCACTTACAAAGTCATGTTTCATCCATCCTTCCCTTTTGTCATCTTTCCATTAATCATCTGTCCTTCTATCCCTTCTTCCATCTGTCAGTCCATCCATCCATTCATCCAGCTATCCATCCATCCATCCACCCAACCATCCATTCATCCAACTATCCATCCATCCATCTATCATCCATCCATCCACTCATACAACCAAACACCCATCCATCCATCCTTTCACCCACCCACCTATGATCCAGACTTTAAGCCCCCCCACTGATCCAGATCATAAGTCTGCTTACCTACCCACCAATTCACCCATCCTTCCATCACAGATATGGGTTGCCCCCTCCACCAACCACTTTTCCTCTTTGCATCAGGATGTGTATGACCACCCCCAGGCTCCCACCCTCTGCCCAGGGCTCCTCGAGGGCCAGGAATGGCTGACTTGCTTCAGCTTCTGCAGTGCCTAGCATAGTACCTGGCACAGTGAAATCTTCCTAGAGTTTGTTGGCTTGAACTGGGAGACGGGATGAATACCCTGCAGCAGCAGGAGGCAGGGTGTCACAGAGATGCTGGCAGCTTTTTTAGGTTTTTAAGAGAGAAGGGAAGCCTGTGACTCTGGAGCAGCTGGGGATGTGGAGGTCCACTGGGGCTCTTGGCAGAGGTGGGGTGTGGACAGGTGGGGAGCCGCATGAAGCCTACCAGTTGGTAGTAACACGTATAAGATGGACCCCAATCTTGGGAGCCGGGACGTGGAGAGTTCACACTTCAGGATGTTTAGTTATTGATTCAGAGATTCTACTAATTCTTCAAATACCATTGTTAACTTTTCTTGACTATAAAAATAAAGCGTTAGAACAAATTTGGGAAATATGAAAATACAAAAATTCCTTTTTCTTTCCTTTCTATCTTTGGGCTGCTAGAATAAAACACCATAGCCTGGGTGGCTTACAGACAGAAGAGATTTATTTCTCATCATTCTAGAGGGTGGGAAGTCCAAGACAAGATGCCGGCATGGTGGCGGAGGACCCTGTTCCAGTTCACGGCCAGCGTGGTCTCGCTGTGTCCTCACGCAGTGTTGGGGGTGAGATCTCTGGAGCCATCATCTCTGGGGGGCAGGATGTCACCCTGTGGGTTTTGGTGGGAACACAGACTTTCCTCCCATTTCCCCTCCTCATGGCTGAGTTTCTGTAGAAACAGTGCTGTGTGTGCATTCCTTGTGGAAACTTCTGTGTCATTCATTACAGGCTCTTTGTAAGTATCCTCATGGCTGCTGACACTCCATCAAAGGCTTGTGTGGACCTCACTTAACTGTTCTTCTCATGTTGGATTTGGCTTATTTCCAGTTGTCTGTGTTATAAATAACACTTGGATGAGCATCTTTTCGTGAATCCTCTCTGCCTCTATTTCCTTAGGGTGGATTCCTAGACATTGACTCACTGTGACCATGGGCTGAAACGTAAAGCCCTTTTACTGCAGAATCACATTCCAGCTGACGGTGGGCACTAACTGCCCCAGCTACTGTGCCCTGGGCAGTGGTGCTGAACCGAGGTGCACCCCACGTGCGAGAACTGGGATTACCCACTCTGCCGAAAGCCAGGCACGCCCCACCTTTCTGCTCTTGGGAGGCGGCTGGGAGCTGTCACTTAATGCCTTGGACCTGGTGTGACCACTGCTGGGCCTGTGATTCGTCCCAGGTCACCTGGGCCTTCGGGACACTGCAGTTCTTCATCTGGAGAATGGAGTGGCTCTTCCTACCCAAAGGGGTCGTTGGCAGAAGTTGGATCATTAATAACAGCTATAATGCACGTGCGTTCCTAGCTTTAGATATCTCCTCTCGTGTAGTCAGAAGAACTAGGGCATCTTCTGGAGCCTAAGACAGCCAGTAGATGCAAATTGTCTCCTCTCCCCTCCCCTCCGTTTCCTGGGCCATCTGTACATTTGCCATCAGTACATTTGTACATCCGAGCGCTTGCCGTGGCCGGTTGGGTAGACACTGATATCAGGGTCCAGCTTGGTAGGGTCTTCTCCGGCCAAGGAGGTCACATGGACTGAATGTGCTCGGCGTCTACACTGGAGGACCAGGGGAGAGTGTGCTGGGGCGAGGCTCACATCTGGGGGTGCTATAGAGGTGGGTGTGAGAGTGGGCTGCCCTGGGCTGGAGTGGGGGCGGGTGTGTGGATGAAAGGGCAGCCGACCTGTTCCTATCCACCGGGCTTCCGGTAGAAATGGGCTCTGCACACTGTTGGCCTCCACCTGCTTCTGGAGGGTGGACGGAGCTTTCTGAAGCAGAGACTATGAGCCTGCAGCTGTCCACCCTGGGGAGAGGGGACCCTGAAACCCGGCTTCATCACCCCAGTGGGTGTGGCACTCGGAAAACTCAGCCAGAACGGTGACGTGGACTTGTGGGTGATGACTTGAAGTCGGTTCTGGGCTTGCCACCCATAGGCACTTCTGCCCGGGGGGTTGATGGAGTCCACGTAAAATTCTGTGTTCACTTTGTGTCCACATGGCTGGTTTTGGGTCCTAGTTAAAGTGGTTTGAAGGCTTTCATAGCTCCAGTGGTTGAAAGATGCCTACTGGTCCCAAGGGAAGCACTGTGACGCATTCCTCCAAAGGTCAGACTGACCCAGTGCAATGCTGTTTTCCTTGAATCACATAATTGAATGAAGTCATTTCAATGCCAAACACATAGAACCACCTAGATACCAGGATGAGCTCAAGGCCTGAGCTCTGAAAGCAGCTCCATTTGGGACTGTGCGAAGGCGTCGATGGTCCAGACAGTGGCTTTAATCTGGAGCAAGAAATTTTCCCTTAACTTCATCCATCATGCTGTTTGCTCTGTGACATTTAATAGGTGTTAAAACCATCCTGTGTTTCTAAAACTGTCTTCTCTAATGAGAATTTCAGGGTAAATCCCAGCTGATGCCAGTTTTAGAAAAACAACGGAGCCAGCAGACACATTCGCCTTTGTCCACATGTCAGGGCAAAAGGGCAGGGTCGAGCTGGGCCAGGCCTGACCAAGGGGCCCTGTACAGACTCCTGGGGTGGGGGTCACCCGCTTCAAATGTCGGACTCAGCAAGTGTAGACATTCCAGAGGGGTGCAACTGCACTTTTGTCTTCTAAAGATCAGCTAAATGTTGCCCACTATCAAGGCAGAGACCAAAAGATCTGTGACTATCTTGTATTTTTAGGTAGGTATGGAGAGGAAAGTTGTTTAATTATTTAATGCCATTTCCTGCTGGACACAAATTGGCATTTGTTATGCCATTAATTTGTTATAAAACCAAATCGCGTCCATCATAGAAGTGTTAACATAAAAATCCATCAGAGCCCCACACTTGTTTAAGCCATGGTGCTGATGATGCCGATTCTATAATGGTTTCTGTTAAGTTCAACCAAATAAATTAGTAACTGAACACTTTGATGTATTTCTTTTCCAGTATTTTTTCTAGGCCTGCTTTTACAAAACTGGGATCACATACTCCTTTGTAATAGTTTAAAGTGAAAAGTGTGATGAGTAAATCTCTGTAAATGGGGAGTAAAAAGGAATTTCAGTCTGATAAGGGGCATCCATGTAAAACCCACTACTGAATACTTTCTCCCTTAAGATCAGGAAAAGAAGCAAGGATGCTCTTACCACACCTATTCCATATTATATGGCAGTCCTAGCCAAAAGAAAAGGAAGTAAAAGGTACGTAAAGTGGAAAGGAAAAAGTAAAACTATCTTTACTTGAAGACCATGTGATTGTCTATGTTAAAAATTCTAAGGAATTTACAGAAAAGCCTCTCGAACTAGTAAGTAAGCTTGGTAAAGACACAGGAATCAAAATCAATACACCAAAGTCAGTCCTATGTCTAGATGGTAGAAATGAGCAGTTAGAAATAGAAACTTAAACGTTCTTTACAGTCGCATCGGAAATGTGGAATACTTGGAGATATACCTGATGAGATACAAGAAAATTATAAATCATCACTTAGAGATATTATACAAGATATGAACTGGATAGATATACCATTCTCATGGACAAAACACTTACTATTGTTAAGATACCATTTTCCCCTGTAATTGATTCAGAGTTAGTGCAATGCCGATTAATATCCCAGCTGGCCTTTTTGAAATGGATGTTGACAAAATGATTCTGCAATTTTTATGGAAATGCAAAGAACCTAAAATAACCACAATAATCTTGAAAAAGAAGAATAATGGAGAACTCATGCTATATGGTTTTAGAAACTTTCATCCATTATTGGTGGGAATAAAAATTGGGGCAGCTACTTTGGGAAACAGTTTGGTGGGTTTTGATAAAGTCGGTCCTACACTTGCCAGAGGACCCAGCAATTCCACTCCTAGATATTTACCCAAGAGAGATAAAACATGTCTATACAAAGACACGTGTGTGAAGGTTCATATGGCATTTATCATCCCAAACTGCGAATAACCTGTGTCCATCCACTGGTAGATGGATAAATGAATTGTGGCATATCCACACAACGGAATACTGCTGAGCAGTGAGAGAAATGAATACATGAAACTATGTGCGTATGAAAGTATCATGTCACGTCAAAGACGCAGACGCAGAAGACTGCGTGGGACATGATGCTATTTACCTGCCATTTGAGAAAAGGCAGAACTATAGAAACAGAAAAGAAATCGGTGGTTGCTAGAGACCCGTGGGTAGAAGAAAGATGTACGTTTTGACAGATATTTAGTCCTGTAGTGACCACCGCAGTAGGATCCAGGACATTTCCAGTATCTCAGAAAGGGCCCCGTGTCCCTCTCCCCACCCCGGCCATGGATATATCTCATTTATATTTCTGTTAGTGTCTCTCCCTCTCCATTGCTTGCTGTCGTGGTGGTTATCTATTCCTACATAACAACCACCCCAAACCTTGTGTCTGAAGACGAAAGCAATCTTTTACTTTGCAATCTCAGTTTGCTTGTGAGTCTGCACCTGGGGCGTGGCCTGGCAGGGATGATTGGTCTGCTCCCGTGGCATCAGGCTGATGTCTTGGCCGGGGCTGGAGGCCCGTTTCTAAGGTGATTTTCCTGCACGGCTGGCAAATCGGCCCTGGTTGTTGGCTGGGAGCTTGGCTGGGGCTGTCGGCCAGGGGTGTGGGCATCTTTTCCCACGGGGCCCTCCGAGAAGCTGCTTGGGCTTCCTCACAGCATGGTGTCTGGTTCTAAGGAAGAGGATTCCAGTCACAGGACGTAGAGACTGCCAGTTTATTAAGGCTGGATCTGTACGCCAGCATGTCACTTTCACCACATTCTTTGGGTCCTGTGGTCATGGAGCCCCCTTGATTAAGAGAAGGGGGCATGGATACCACCTCTTCATGGACACTTGTGCTAAAGAATCTGTTGCCATACCTAAAGCTTATGTTTGCTTTTTTTGTTGTTGTTGTTAATAAAATGATGTACCTTTTAGGTGGATATATACTTACAACATTTCTCGGGAGGAGAGGTACACAGAGATGAGAGGAGCCTCGCATTTGCCCTTCTACCAGTCCTCATCCCCCTCCCAGATGAACCCCCTTGACTGACTGGTGTTGTTCTGGGCATTTTGGGAGGTTCATTTACCTGGCATGCTTTCAGATTACATCACCTCTTCTCTTAATGACGTGCCTCAGCTGTCTCTCTGTGTGGGACCGTCCGGATCAACCCCCTCCAGCAGCCTCTGCAGCGTATTGCACAGATGAGCTGTGTTTCTTTAACCAGCTCCTGACTGATGGGCGTTCGTCTTGTTCCCAGGTCTGTTACAAGCGATGCTGCCACAGACATCCTTGCGTGTATGCAGTCCTTTGTGCAGGATTTACCCCCAAAGCAGGGATGCCAGGTCCATCCATGCGCACATCCTAATTGGAACGCCTCCTCCCAAAAAGGTCTGTCTCCCACTGGGGTTTACTTTGACTCCCCAGAAGGCACGTCCCCTTTGCACGCTGGTTGGTTTCGTTCAGTGGCTGGTTGACTGGTTGCCCTTCGTTCACTGTCCTGAACGTCTGCCCTGGGCTGAGCTCTCTCCTCCACTGTGATGAAGGCTCACTTCAGTTCAGTCGCTCAGTCGTGTCCGACTCTTTGCGACCCCGTGGACTGCAGCATGCCAGGCTTCCCCCTCAATCACCAACTCCTGGAGTTTGCTCAAACTCACGTCTGTTGAGTCGGTGATGCCATCCAACCATCTCATCCTCTGTCATCCCCTTCTCCTCCTGCCTTCAGTCTTTCCCAGCATCAGGGTCTTTTCTAATGAGTCAGTTCTTCACGTCAGGTGGCCAAAGTATTGAAGTTTCAGCTTCAGCATCAATCCTTCCAATGAATATTCAGGACTGATTTCCTTTAGGATGGACCGGTTTGGTGATGAAGGCTACCGCTGCCCCTTCTCAGGGAGGTCACAGTGGGGACGTGGCAGGACCACAGGGGCACCTCCTGCCACCGGCGCAGGCTGTGGTGGGGAGCTGGGGTGGCACGCAGGAGGCAGAGGCCCGCCCTGGTGAGCAGTGGGCCTCTTGTTCTCCTGGGCTTCATTAAGAGAAGGGATCTCCGGTGGGCACCACCTTGACTTGGCATTGTAACTGGGGGGAGGGAAAGAGCTTGGAAATCCATCATTTGCAGTGCTGCTAATTCTGAGTGATGTTCACAGCTTCCCAGGAGAGGTGGGAGGCCCAGGTGATGGAGCCGCTGCAGGTTTGGGGTATGCTAGCGCTGGTCCCATCGTGGGCATCAGTCTCTAGTCTTGGGTCCTGAGGACTCCAGTGATATGTCCAGGAACCCCAGGCTCTTCCCGGGGACCCACCAACAACAGATGTGCAGGTCAGTGCCCCAGGGCCTGGCCTGGCCTCTGCAGTGATGGGACGGGGATTCAGAAGGCCTGGACCTTCCCCTGGGCAGAGGCGCAGAAGGCCTCCTAGAGCGTCGCTGGGTGAAGGAAGCCCGTGTGGCAGGTCAGGCTGGCCTCAGGGATGGGTCCTGCTGCTCCCCCACAGGACGCCGTCCACGAGTCTGGTCCACAGCCGGGGTGGGCCTGTAAGCCGCCCATGCACTGCCCGCCTCCCTCCTTAGCACGGCTCTGCAGGTGCCTGGCCTGGGCGAGGCCCTGGGTGCAGAGGGCCCTCAGCCAGCATGACCCCGGCTGGCCCGACCGCAGACAACCCTCCCTGGCCGTGTGGAGCCCGCCCGAGCAAACGCAGCCAACCTCAGCACATGGCATCTAACACTGGGTGCCATCCCCACCCCTTTCCTCCAGAACAGGGAGACAAATTACCTCTGAGGAAACTGAGATTAATCACCCATCAGGCCTGTGGGCTCCACTCCTGGACCGGCTCCCACTGGGCGCATGGCCCGGCCCGCTCTGCCCTGCGCCGTCCCCGGTGGCCGGAGGCAGGGCTGATGTCCATGGCCCGTGGCCGTTCTTTGAGGATGGATGGGCCAGAAGGACGTGGATATTCACACGTTTTCACAAAGGCAGGTGGAAAGGAGATGACCAACGAGAGGAAGAGGTGCCAGGCGAACACCAGGAGATGCCAGACACGTCCGCGCGTCTTAGGGGCCCTGTCCCTCGGCGGGCACGCTTCCTCCCAGTTCTCAGAGTGGGGCCTTAGTCTGCTCTGCAGCCGTCAGGACGGTGGGAATGAGCCTGCTCTCTGAGGCCCAGCTCCATCCTGCCTGGATGACAGTGTGCTGCCCTTGCTGGGTGGGTGAGCATCTCTGAGCCTGGAATGTTCCTTGCGTGACCCCAGATGACCCGGGGAGGGGGCGGCACTGTCAGCTCCTGGCAGCCCCATCTTCCCCTCTGCTGCAAGACTCCTTCCCAAGGGCTCTGCAGGTCACGTGAGTCCTTGTGGGCAGCCTACTTCCCAGAAGCCGTGTGTGTGCTGAGGGGTGGCTGGGCGGCCCTGTGGGCGCCCCCAGGCCGGGTGGTGGCACAGACGTCCTTTCGAAGCCTGTAGAGGCGCCCCAACACCTGGGCTTAGTGTGGGATCACGTGGAAGCTCCACACCAGGTCAGCCTCAACGGGAAGTGGAAGACGGGCCTTCACAGCGTCCCATCTCTGAACGTCTGCACGGGGGAGCTGCCTCCCCACTGTGGCCACTCCCTGGTAACGCTGTGTTTATAGCCAGAGTGGTGTCTGTTCCAGCTGACATTTCACCATAAAAGCTCCCAACCATCTCTCAGAAGCTTCTCAGAGCACTTGACTTTTCGGCCGAGAGGGGAGAGCCGTGGGGCTGGGAGACGGCACGGAGTGGGATTGCATTCCTGTCCTAGGTCTGGCACGCTATGCCAGGCCCTCCTCGGTGGTGGGGGCCAGGCTGCAAGTCCTCCGTGAGGTCCATCCGCCTCCCTGAGGACCTGAGACGCAGAGCAGGCTCCACATGTTACCCCCAGGGAGGCCCTTCCCAAGGACACGGAGCCAGGGTGCAGTTTGCCTCCGCTTGAGGAGGAGTTTGCAGGGACCAAGACACACTCATCACACAGGACTTCAGCTCTGGCCCAGAGGGAGTGTGAGGCCACCAGGGCAGGGAAGGGGCAGGTGAAGGATGAGTGTCTGAAATCTTCGAGAGGTTAAAGTGTATCAACTGACTCTTTAGGATGCTGGCCTTCCTGCCGTCATTCACTCACTCATTCATCCATTTATCCATTCAGCCATTCAGAGTCATGCTTCATTCATCCTTTTTTGTCATCTTTCCCTCAGTCATGTGTCCTTCTATCCCTTCTTCCATCTGTCCATCCACCCATCCACCTATCCTTCCATCCATCCTTCCATCATCCATCCATCCACCCATCCATCTATCCACCCATCCATCCATCTATCTATCCTTCCATCCATCCATCCACCCACCCATCCATCCATCCATCCATCCACCCACCCACCCATCCATCCATCCACCCACCCACCCATCCATCCATCCATCCATCCATCCACCCACCCATCCATCCATCCATCCATCTATCCATCCATCCACCCATCCACCCACCCACCTACCCATCCATCCATCCATCCATCTATCTATCCTTCCATCCATCCATCCACCCACCCATCCATCCATCCACCCACCCATCCATCCATCCACCCACCCATCCATCCATCCATCTACCCATCCATCCATCCATCCATCCATCCATCCACTCATCCATCCATCTATCCATCCACCCATCCATCCATCCACCCACCCATCCATCCATCCATCCACCCATCCATCCATCCATCCATCCACTCATCCATCCATCTATCCATCTTTCATCCACCCACCCATCCATCCATCCATCCACCCACACACCCATCCATCCATCCATCCTTCCTTCCATCCATCCATCATCCATCCCTCTGTTCTTCCATTCACTTCATCCCTGTGCCCATATATCCATCCCTCAGTGAGGATTTACAACATGGTACCTTGAACAGACATAGTGAAGAGGAGAGGAATGTATCTCTGGAATCTTTCTCCATTGATACTCAGGCCAGTATTTTAATGTTGTAGAAAGTAAGACAAGGGACGCATCCTCTGATCTGTCATCCTTCTGTTAGCCGCCTGGGGTTTTGGGATTCTCCCCAGCCCCTTGGTTCAGAGGTTGAGGATCTTCTCTCTACCAGAGTCCTCCCCGAGGTCCTGAACCTCTAGAATGAGCAGGTCCTCTCTGCCTTGGAGTGACCTTGATCTCCTGGTCTCTGCTGTGGGCTCTTTGCTAGTCAGTGCTTGGAAGGAGAGTGAGCTTGGCAGTGGTTTCTCTGGAGGTGTCTCGGGGAGCATCCTGCCCTGTCTCCTCCTTGTGGTGTCTGGGGAGGAGGGGCATTTTGCGGCCAACCCGAGTCCTCATCTGCAGAGGCAGGTGCCTCCTTGGTGAGCCACCTAGGTGACTGAGGGGGCGGAGGCCGTGGGTGGAGACCCCAGGGTGTGTGGGCTCTGGGGGCACTTGGGACCCAGCTGGCCCTCCCAGGCTGGGTGCAGGTGAACCAATGCCTCCTCCAGCCTCGCCCAGACTGCTGCAACCATCGCCCAGCACGGCCTCCCTGTGGACTGTCCCTTCCCCGTCACCATCTCCGGGTGGAAGCCACGCTGCCCAGGGCCATCAGGGTCACATCCACGGCGCTCTAAATCCTGGCGCCCCGTGTCACCCCCGGGGACGCGGGGATGGCCAGGGTGTGTCTGCACGGAGGGTGACAGGCGATGGTGCAGTCCCCTTTGGTGGAAATCCCTTGGATGCCCTGATGGTGGGTCCTCAGCCCCTTCTTCAGAAATAGGAAACCGGACCAGAGGCAGGGGACAAGCACAACCGCCGCCAAGCCCCACGGGCCGAGCCGGGCTCATCGGTGGCCATTCCTCATCCCCATGAAGCGACAGAGACGGGCGGGGGTCAGGGATGGTGCGAGGCAGGCGGGGGTGAGCCGGGTGCAGGGCACCCCTGCTGGGCCGGCCCCTCGGGTCCACTCCCGCTGGAGACCCCAGCGCAGGGCTCGCATCCAGTCCCCCCGGTCGTCTCTGCGGAGCCTGAGAGGCGGGAGGTGGGCCGGGGTCGAGCAGGGCAGGTACAGTGTGTACCGCCCACCCCCGGAGATGCTGCCGCCGGGCTGGGGCGAAGGTGGGCCTGGTGCCAGGCCGAGGCGTCGGAGGTTGTAGGCTGCAGACCCAGGGATGAGCAGGAAAAGAGATGTGGGAGCCCCAGAGCCCGTGGCCTCGCCCAGGTTCCCCGCGCCGGGCCCAGGCCTCTGCCCCGTGATGTCCCGGGTGAGCGGCTGCTGGAGACTGTCTGGGAGGCGAAGGCCGCCAGCGTCCTGCCAGCCCTGCCCCCGGCCGGCAGCCCGCGCCCTGCCCCTGCCCCCTGCTTTGTTCCCAGAGTTGGGTCATTGAAGAAGAATTTCGGTCGGAGCCTCTGAAGCAGCCTGCTTGTTTTCCAGCCTGCTGTGCTGACCTCCCCGATGGGGCCATGTGCTCGGTGCTGGGGCCTGGTGGGGAGGGCTGGGGGGGCGCTCGGCCCGGGACGAGGGGGCCCTGCGTGCCGCCCACCCCCTCGCCAGCTGGGAGTGTAAGCTGGGAGGTAGCAGGGATGGTCGGAAGAGCAGATGTGTCTCCCCGGGGACCTGCCGGGAGCCCCGCGGACTCAGAGCAGGCACTCCCTTCAGCTGCAGTTCCTGTGGGAGTCGGCGGGGCGCCAGGGCCCCAGTGGGACCCGCCAGGCTGGGCCCTGCTCGCCTGAGGCCTGTGGCCCAGGAAGCAGACCTGTCTTATGCAAGGAATTAGACGTCTTTACAATTAGGGATGCGAGAGTTGGACCATAAAGAAGGCTGAGCACCGAAGAATGGATGCTTTTGAACTGTGGTGTTGGAGAAGACTCTTGAGAGTCCCTTGGACAACAAGGAGATCCAACCAGTCCATCCTAAAGGAGATCAGTGCTGGGTGTTCATTGGAAGGGCTGATGCTGAAGCTGAAACTCCAATACTTTGGCCACCTGATGTGAAGAGCTGACTCATTGGAAAAGACCCTGATGCTGGGAGGGATTGGGGGCAGGAGGAGAGGGGGACGACAGAGGGTGAGATGGCTGGATGGTGTCACCGACTCAATGGGCATGGGTTTGAAGCCGGCTCTGCTGCAGTCCTATCCTATGCTAAGTCGCTTCAGTCATGTCCAACTCTTGTGACCCCGTGGACTGCAGCCCACCAGGCTCTTCTGTCCATGGAATTCTCCAGGCAAGAATACTGGGGTGGGCTGCCATTTCCTTCTCCAGGGGATCTTCCTGACCCAGGGATCGAACCTGGGTGTCTTATACCTCCTGCACTGGCGGACAGCTGACTTTTAGGGGTGATTGTGGAAGTGCCTTTTGAGGGAGGCAGAGAGGTCATCTTCGTGTGATTGGTGGAGACATTGCCACTGGCAGCTGAAATGTTTGACTCCTTAGCGGGCCAATTGTAAAATTTGTCTCTGGGACATCTACCCCTGATTTCTACCATTCACATATATATTGCTTGTTCATCCATCCGTCCATCTGTCCGTCCATCCATGCATCGTCCCACCCATCCATCCATCCATCCATTCATCCACACATCCATCTAACCACCCATCCATCCATCCATCTGTCCATCGAACTGCCCATTCATCCTCCATCCAACCATCCATCCATCCATTCATCCTGTGCATATATATATATACACATACATATAGTTGATGTATGTGTGTATAGCATGCATTTCTGTATTTGAGCTCCTCCTTTGTGCCACTGCTTTTCAAGGCTTTCTGGCATAGGGCAAGTGGAACTCAACTCTGTTCACAAATTCTTTCTCGGGTTCCTCCTTTCTGCCTTAAAGCTGACCCCTCCTGCCTCCCCTCCTTGACAGGTCTGGGGACGGAACGGCCGCCTGTGTCTCAGGCAGGCTCAGCGCACAAGCAGAAGGGGGGCAGGCTGTGGTGGAGGAGAGAGACTGAATGCAGGAATCGGGGGCTGACCCTGCCGCTAGCAGAGCTGGAGTGGGGGGGTCACCAGGCCCCCAGTCACGGTCACGCCACCGGAGTGAGTGGAACCCAGACGTCACAAAGTCACTGCTGCAAATGTCAGTGGTCCCCACTACCTGGCCCCAGGTCCTAGAACGCAGGCCCAGACTCTGCAGAAAGAAGGTTTCTCACATTCCAGCTCCCCTCTGAGTGCAGAAAGTAATTTGCATCCTGAGCCCCTTCCCCAGAGGGGTCTGGGAAATGTAGTTTTTAGCCCCCAGGCCCCGCGGAGCTCCTGCACATCAGAAGTACCCCAGTGACGGATCACGGCCGGGGTAACCAGGAAGCCACTCGGCTTCCAACTTCCTGTTGGCATCACTCCTGGTTCTCAGGCGCGGAGGGGTCTCTGGCCAGGCTGCACAGCCAGTCCCTTCTGTCTTTCCTGAACCACCGGACGCATGGTGATATCCACCCACGGGACGTCCTCTGCTAGGAGGCAGGAGCTGGGAGGAGGGCTCTCGGTGTGGAGTGCCCGGGTCCCGGGAATTGGGCTGGGCTCTTTGCCGCTGTCACTTTCCTCATTGGCCTCTAGAGAGGCAGTGACCTCGAGATCATCTCCCCAGTGGGTGATGCTGGACTTGAGCCCACGCCCATCTGTCCCCAGAGGTGGCACCGCCTCCCAGCGGAACTCTTGCCCTGATAGAGATGCTGAGGCTGCTGGGGAGAGAGGGGCTTTGGCCTCGGCTGGGAGAAGACTGTGGTGGGCGGTCCTACTGGAGTCTCCTGGGTCTTGCCACACCTTTGAGACAGTGAGAAAAATGCCTGCTTGGCTCTGGCACAGGCTGGAGGGGTGGCTTTTTCAGCATGTTGCAAGAGAGGTCCGTAAACATGGCCCGGAAGGCTTCTGGAAAACCGTTTTCCCCGCCGGCCATGGAAGAGGCAGGTTCGAGAGCCGGTGCGTCTGGGAAGACCATCATCGCGGCTCTCAGGGTGTGAGTCCCGGCACCAGCCTGGGTCTGCGAGGCCTCCTGGCCGCGGACGACCTTGGAGCCGAGTCTCAGAGATGAGCCAGGACTCGGCTGTGTCTCGGGGCAGGTGAGCCAGCGGCTGGAGCAGCTGTCTCTTCCCACGGGCTGAGGCCAGGCCGGCCCGGGTTGGGCCGGGCACCCATGCCTGGCCAGCCTGGCTCTGTATCTGGGGTCGAGCGGACAGGTGCTGGGGAGCCCCATGGGGGCTGACCCCTCGTGGGGAGCAGATGTCTGGGTAGGCACGCTCTCTTCACGGCGGATGTCTGCCTGGACCAGGGTGTCTTGGGTCCCCACCGTGTCCCTCCCTCTGCAGGGGTGGAGAATCTCATCTCCCCGGTTTCTGGTCCCCTGATTAAAGGGACAGAAGTCTGTGCCAAAGCCCAGCTGTAGAAACAACACTGCTGGGACAGGCGCCCTCAGTCTGTGAAGTCGGGGTAACATGGTGCCTTGCAGGGCACGGTGGACGGGCTGGGGTGGGTGGTTAGTGATGGAGAGCCCACCGGGCCCCCGGGGAGCCTCCTTAGCCTGGCGCCTCCCCCAGCCCCCAGTGCCTCACAGGGGGTGGTCTGCAGGGCGCCGTCTGCTCCTCCCTCTGGCACCGTCCACCACACCTGCCCTGAATGCCCTGCCCGGCTCCGGCTCCCCTTGTGGGCTCCATCGGGGCTGTTCTCTTGTTAGCGACCTGCCCAGACCAGCACCGAGGCCGCATGGAGCCCCCGCCCCCCGGCCCCGATGGCTGTGCTGGGCTCCACACGCAGCAGCTGGCTGCAGGATGGCTCAGAACTCGGCGAGGGAGCAACCAGTCTTGATGGTCCTTTCTCAACTCCACAGCTTCCACCCTTGTTAAAAAGGGAATACTTGCCTCTTGAGCGAGTCTCAGGCATGTAAGGACTCTCTGGGGCAGAAAACCAGTGAGCTGGGGAGGCCCAGAGACCCCAGGGGCACGCTTGTGCCAGCCTGGCTACTGCACCCAGAAATGAGTGTGGCCTTTTAGCAGCAAGTGTCAGCGTCCAACCCAAACTGGCATACACGTGGTGACAACTTCTTGGTTTGTGTAGACGAGTCTTCTTCAGGTACAGCTTGATCCAGGAGCCCGAACTGTGCAGCAGAAATCTGTCCACATCCGTAGGCAGGCCCTCGTCCCACACCCAGGGGAAGGCCACCTAGGGCGCAGGCTCATCACCCAAGTGTGAAGCCCGCAGAGCCGAGAGGAAGAGGCCCCAGGATAGAGCTTCCTCGGCCTTGACCTGTCACGTGCCCACCCCCGGGCCCAGCACCCGGGACAGGGTGGTGCTGCGCTCTGATGGGCCAGGGAGACCCAAGTGTCCCGGAGGAGGGGGCGTGGCAGCCCCGCCCACACACACACGCAGACAGGTGGCTGCAGGCCACCGGGCTCCCCAGAAGCCCAGGGCGGCGCCCCGGCCGCACACGCCGTGACCTGTCGCGTTGACTCTGAATTTGAGTTCACTTCCTCTGCCTGGACTCCCAGGGCCTCTTGTCCGTAGTAACACGAGCTGCGCTGCCCATCCCGGGCCTTGTTTGGGGCAGGGGCCGTGTGGATCCCAAGCCTGTGGCCCTCGCCGCCTGGAGGTCTGGGGTCTGTGCGACGTGGGGCGCAGTGCGCAGGCGCACGGAGCCATCCTTTGCATCTGCGCGGGAAGGTCGGGCTCCCAGGAGCGTCCCCACCGTCCTAGGCGCCGCTCCCTTCAGTGCGGAGCCGGGGAGGGAGGTCGGGAACTCTCCGGAAGAGGCGCAGGGGCCCGCCCACTGTTGCTCTTAGTTCCGTGCTGTCTCGCCCTGTGGGCGTGGGTCTTCTGGGAGCAAATGGAGGCTGACTATTTGTGCAAACGGTTATGGGAAAACTGCACTCCAGCTGAATAAGGATGGGGGATGAGATGTGCCCGCAGCCTGCCCGCTGCCTCAGTGGCACCCGGGGGCGGGGCCCGCGCTCAGCAGTCACATAACGGACGTCTCGGGCCGTCAATCACTCCCATTTCGTAAGACCGCCCTGGGTAAAGCCGCTTCCATCAGCAGTGGGAGCTAACACCGCCTTTCAGCTTCTGTTCGGGGTGGGTTTCCTGTGATGCTGAGAAGAGGGGTCTGGGAGCCCGGGGCTGGTGCGGCACCTGGGGGGAACAAGGAGCAACGTGAGGGCCACGTAAGAGAGGGCTCCACCTGGGGGTGGTCGCCTGCAGGGACCGGGGTGGGAGCTGGCCCTGTGCATTTCCGCAAAGTGGGGTGTCCTGCCGAGAGCGCCTGGTTTCGGAGCTGATCCCTCAGCCTCTTCGGAGGGTCAGAGGCGGTCCTGGAGCGGGCGGAAGGAGGGGCTGAGGGTTGTTTTCCAGCTCATCTGCACCCTCGGGTGCGTCCTTCCTGCCCGTGGCTAACTCGTCACCTCCCCTTTGTCCTTGCAGCTCAGCCAGCAGATCTCCTGAAGGTTCTAGATTTTCACAACCTGCCTGATGGAATAACCAAGACCACAGGCTTCTGTGCAGCGCGGCGATCTTCCAAAGGCCCGGATGTCGCCTACAGAGTCACGAAAGATGCCCAGCTCAGCGCGCCCACCAAGCAGCTGTACCCTGGTAAGAGACGGAGTGTGTGCCTAGCGGGGGTGTGGCTCCGCTTCCCGCCCCCAACCAGGCGGCAGAACCCGGAGCCTGGAGCCGGGAGTGGCGGGGAGGCGGGGAGGAATGCCTAATGGAGGGAGAAGCATGCTTGGTTTTCCAGAAGGGAGCCCGATTTGATGTCAGGATAGTGGAAGCAGGAGTCTAGCACCGGTCACCATCCGCACCCAAAGGTGGGAGCGGAGTCTCGTCTGTTCGCACTGCTTCTCCAAGCAGGTGTCTCTCCAGCAGGGGGGCGGGCTGTTGGGACTCCAAAGGCAACACAGAGATGCATGGTTCCTGGGGGGGGGGAGACGGTTAAGAAACCCCAGAATCACGGGAAACAAAACACTTCCAGACTGAAGCTTAATTGGGGGTGAGGACATTAAGAGACACATGCATCAAACATCAGACCTCGCAGCAAGAGAGTGCAGGATTTTAATGAGAATCAATTGCCAAGTGTCGCATCGCTGCTTTTAATTATGAGCCCAGAGCGGGAGCGATGGTTGCTGGTAGGCCCCCCTCCACCACCCGCCGGCCTTGGGGCCCGTCTGGACTGAATGACCAGGCCCGTAACTGATAGCCTCTCCCCCCACTTCAGTGGAGCTCTTCTTCCTGATTGATATCAGAGAAGGCCTGGGGACCCTGGGTGGATGCACTTTCCCCGGAGATGGTCTGTAATCCTCAGAAGCATGAGCGTTACCTTTCCAGTGACTGCCTGCCTCGAGGACATTGATCCTCGGGTCGGGCAGTCCTTCGGCCGGCAGTGGGGTCTGTCAGCCACGTGCCCACAGGGTTCCAGAAGGATGTGCTCTTTCAGGGCTGTGTTTGCTTCCTCTGGCCCTTTCACTCTTGACCCTCTGCTTCCTGCCCGTCTCAGCCTCTCTTTAAATCCACAGGGACTCTTAGGAGTTTGTCTCTGCGAGAGAGGCTGGGTCCGCTCTTTCCAGGAACGGCATTTGGGCCAGTGAGCTACTTCAGGGGCCCCAAGGCCCTTCACTGAGTCTTATGGAGCCCCCCCCCGACCACCTTGGGGTGTCAGAAGTCGCTCCTCCAGACTGTCTGACCAGCGCTGCAGATGGGACTCACCGGGGCCCCACAGGTCACTCGCCACAAAGAACCTCGAGGATGTCACTCTGCCGCGTGTCCAGAGAGCCTGTCTTATCCTTTCGGGGCCGGCGTGTTCTCAGAATCACCCAGAAGCTGTCTGCTCTCCTGCCCCGAGTCCCCAGTTTAGGATTCCCCTCCTGGGGGGCTGAGGGGCTGGGGGCAAGGGAGTCTTGGGTGAGCTGCTGGCCCTGGACCCTGGTGCCTGCGCTTTGGGACAGACATCCACTGCGCGACGTGTGAGTGCTATGGTCATCTCGCGAGGTGTCCTGCCCCCGAGGCCGTCTGGAGCTGCTTTGCTGGCAGCTACTTTAATCTGATCCCTGCCGCACAGTTCGGGGTCACAGCCAGCTCCCCGGGGTTGGCGTCCTTTACCCACGCCCCCCCATGTTATCTGGTGGCGAGTGACGTCGAGGTTGGCGTCCTTTATCCATGCCACCCCGCCCCCCGCCATGTTATCTGGTGGCGAGTGACGTCAGAGGGTCTCAGGATACGGGCCGCTTACTGGAGATCTGGTATGAACTCCGAAACAGCCAGACGGGGAATTTCTTTTAAGCCCACAGTTTCCTGAGGCTCTCAAATTAGGATCTTCATTAGATGCCGAAAGAGTTTAAAGGGCTGTTACCGGGCCTCCGAGCCATAATTTGCTCATGGAGTCGAATGGGTCCCTATGTAACGCTCACCTCCTTAACGCCAGGTGAAACTGGCCGCTCCTTCCGGATGGTTTAGGTGGACGTTTCCCGGGGTCTTTCCTGCAGTCCGGGGGTGATGACCACGCCCAGCCTCCCTGTCCTTTCTTCCCTTGGAGCCTCTCTTGGATGAGGCTCGGGTCCTCTGTGGGGCCATCCCCTGTCCCCAGCCCTGATGTCAGTTACCCCCCAGAGCCGCCCACACCAGCCTTGTCCGCTCACCTGTCCTCCAGGGCTGGGCCCCTACCTGCATCCAGGCCGTCCCCTGGGACGTCGGGGGCCACAGGCCGGCTTCTACAGACGCCCGGCCTGCGTCCCAGCAGGTGAAGAGCAGCAGCGTGGTGTTCTCTGCCCTTGCTGGCGAAGCGGACGCTTGCATTCCTGCCTGATCTGAGAGCGATTCTCTAGTCTTGCTTGCAGCCTGTGGTCTGGGCTCTGAATCAGCAGGACCAAGAGCATGACCGGGCCAGGTGGTTCTGGGTCTCCTGACCCCGTCTGGACGGAGCCACAGGGACTGAATCAGACCCTAGGGTGGTGGTCTCTGCAGGGCCCGAGTGCCGCCAACCAACCGGAGAGGGCTGCCCAGCTTGCTGGGCGGCGGGCGGGGGGTTCCTGGGCCTTGTCGCCCTGGCTGCCTGCAGTGGGGGTGGGGGGACCTCACGTGACGGTAAAGCCGGCCTGAGACCCTGCCAGAAACTGTCACGGGCCCTCCTGGAGTGCGCTGGCAGGTGTGTCCCGGGAGGCTGCCCGGCCGCTGGTGGGGGGCACCTCTGCGTCCCCGAGCCCCTGGCCGGCTGCCCTCACCCAGGTCCAGCCGCCCCCTCTGAAGGCGTCCAGACAAGGCAGCCTGCCCTTGGTCGCCTGGCCCCCTCCCCTGTGCTCGTGGCCGGGCGTGGGGGCCGCTCCCCATTTCAGCCTCCCTCTGGTCACCTTGGGGCCCCGAGACGCTCTCAGATTGCTGCCCGGGATCTGAGCGGGGTGGCGGGGGTACTGGGTATAATGACGCCCCCTCCCCCACAGCCACCATCCTGTCGGGCCATCCCTCCGCGACAGGCTGGGGCTCCAGAATCAGCCTGTGTCCACCAGAACCTGAAACTGTTGGCCCAGCCACTGTTGGCCTCGTAGGGTTCAGTTTAATGGCACGTGCATTTATTGAGTGCCCATGGTCTACCCAAACTGTTCCAAGGCCTTTGGGCTTTGGCCCGGGTGAACAGGAGATGATCTAAGGGAGTCAGGGGCCTCTCCCCAAGCCTACCGCTCAGTGTTGACTTTTCTCTGAGGATAAAATATGAAGCCCTGGGCAGAAGGCGAGCTTCTCCCTGATGGTGGAGATCACGAAGCATGCCAGTGTCCCGCTCACGCGGAGATGAGAGTGGAAGTCTCTGAAGTGACGATACATCCATTGTTATTTTGCCAGGAGAGGGATGACTGTTAGACGTAATTCATCCTTTCAGGTTATCTGAGCTGAGAACGTGTTACGGAAGCAATTTCAGCATCGGTAGATAGCATCTTAGTGAGCTGGGAGTGGGGGCGTCTGTGGTCCTGGGCTGCGTGCCCTGATCGGGGTGGGGGGTCCTCCCACTTCCAGTCTTCTCTCTACCTGAGGCAGGAGGGTGATGTCAGTGGTGGGGTCACCACGGGGTGGGCACAGGAGGCAGGCTGACCTTTGAGATGAGAGCCGGGGTCACGGAATCAGAGAGTGACTGTTGTCTGTCCTGGATGTGAGCAGGGACCTCTGAGATGCTTGGGGTCAGATGCTACCCCGGGCGCCTCAGTGCCCGGGGACCAGAGGGCCCGCCGAGGTCCTGGCTGGGGTCTCGCCCCGAGGCCTGCGTGCAGCCGCCCCCCATGGCGGTTCATGCAGGCCGGGGTCTCTGGCCCCCCAGCACGTCTCACACTCGGAGGACAGTGTGGGGGGACGCTGGTGACGGCAGTGCCCCCACAGACCTCTTTTCAGACGGCTTATTATGCACAGAAGGGCAGCCTGAGTCCGCTCCTTAATGAAGCCAGCCTTCCCCCAGGTGACCATGCTGACCACACCCCCTCCCCCCGGATCTGGGACCCTGGCTGGGTGTGGTGGTGCCCAGACGTTCCCTGCTTACCTGCCCCTTGATCAGACTCTTCCTGCAGCCTTTCCCTAACACCACCGGCCAAGCCCACCCCTCTCTCCCTGCCTGGGGGTCAGTGGAGCCATGGCGATGAACACAGCAAATAGATCCCAACTTGGAGCTTCTCAGCAGTGGTGCCTGATCCTGGGCTGCGAGCCGCACGCCTCCCTGCCTCTGCACCGTAGCCTGAGCTTTGGGGCCCACGGCATGGCCGCTTCCACCTGCCCTCCATCACGGCCTGGAGAGCTCACAGAGTTCTGTTGGCCTTTGGGGTGTGGTTTCTGTGCCGGCCAAGCTGCCATGACCCCTCTTATCCTCCCCCTAGAGAGACCCATCCACCCTGAGTCCTCCAGGGGCCCGGGGGCGGGGATCTCCTTGGCAGTGCCCTCCCGCCAGCAGGGCATTGGCCGGGCTCCCCCACAGGGGCCCGAAGCAGAGCCCTGCTGCCCAGCTGTGGGGCGGTTCCATCAGCAGAGGGCGCCCACGGACAGCTTCCTCACTGGACAGGAATGTGTCAGTGGCTCAGTCCTTTCTGACTGTTTGCAACACCGTGGACTGTAGCCCGCCAGGCTCCTCTGTCCACAGGATTCTCCAGGCAAGGATACTGGAGTGGGTTGTTATGCCCTTCTCCAGGGGATCTTCCTGACCCAGGGATTGAACCTGGGTCTCCTGAGTTGCAGGCAGATTCTTTCCATCTGAGCCACCAGGCGGGCCCTCCTCACTAATCCCAGCTTAGGCACTCGGGCCATCTGGTTGACCTCGTGACAGTTCTAGATTGGCCTCATGATAGTTCTATAGGAAGGGAGGGTCGATGAGGGGCTCCGTCCTTACCCGGAACCGGGGCCGGGCTCTAGCCCTCTGCAGCATGACGGGCGGGAGGCGCTGTCAGCCTCAGGGCCTTGTCCTTCCCGGGCCGGAGTCCCCGCTGACGCTCCTCAGGGCCCGCTCCGTCCCCTGGTTCTGAGACGCACGCTGATGTGTGCTGAGCCTCCCTGACTGTGCATTGATTGGCCCAGCCCCAGGCCGTCGCTCTCAGGGGAACTGCAGACTGTGCAGAGAGAGCACCGCTGACCCCACCACCAGGACGGATGGGAGAGGGGGCCAAGGTTTCCTGTCCTATCCGCGACGCAGGGCGTGAAGGGCTTGCGTGTGTGCAAGACTCTGGGGCCAGCGGGGGTCTGGCTGGCCTGTGCTGTGAGGCACTCTCCCCCCATCAACATACCAGGCCTGGGGTTTCGTCTTCTGATTTATTTTACCTTTTCTCTGATTCACTATCAACCAGGAAATGTCTGCCATTCGAGTGGTGATCCCCAGCCTCCTGCCTTCCTTCCCCTCTTCTCTCTCCTCCCGCCCTCCAAAGGGTGTGGACTGAGACGCACTCTGCTGGGTGCAGCGTTGGGCGCTGCAGAGGGTCAAAGGTGCATCTGAAACAGCGCCTGCCCAGAGGAAGCTCACGTTCTAGGAAGTTCTAAGGACTTAGACACAGATGTATTGAGGTTTGGGAAGTGAAAAGGTAGCGCTGAAGGCTCACAGTTGGAAGGAGCAGTCAGGTTTCCTTTTGGACTGAGCCTCAAAAGGGGTCGGTTTGGCCATGTGGTGTGAAGGAAGGGTTTCAGGAGCAGTTTGATCCAGGGGCAGATGTGCCGCAAATGTCTGTGCACCACCATCCACAGCAAAGGCTTCCGGGTCCCTGAGCTGGTTTGTTTGCAGAGAGCTGTGGCTGGGCAGGGTTGGGGGCTTCCCAGCTGCCTCCTAACCTCTGTCCTCTGTTCCAGCATCTGCGTTTCCCGAGGACTTCTCCATCCTAACCACTGTGAAAGCCAAGAAAGGCAGCCAGGCCTTCCTGGTCTCCATCTACAATGAGCAGGGCATCCAGCAGATCGGCCTGGAGATGGGCCGCTCTCCAGTCTTCCTCTACGAGGACCACACGGGGAAACCGGGGCCAGAGGACTACCCCCTCTTCAGAGGCATCAACCTGTCGGATGGCAAGTAAGTGGCACCGCTTGGCAACCCCTCCCTCCCCTGCCGGAGGGTCGGGCGGGTCATGTAAAGCCCCCGGGAACTAGGGACCTAGCAACAGGATGTGATTTAGAGCAGGATGGTGTCAGCATGCCCACAGGTCAGAGAGAGCACTGGGCTTGGAGTCCGGGGGACTGGTCTCCGTCTGGGCTCATCCTTTGTGGCTCTTGAGACCTTTTCTCTCCCTGGGCCTCCCTGGCCCACTTTACACGTGTAAAGTGCACTAAATGATATCAAATGCTAGTCTGTGAGTGCCTGCAGGGAGACTGTGTAGGGATACCCAACCTCTTCCAGAAAGGATTCGAGGCCTCCCTAAGGATGCAGACGCAAGGAGGGCACAGCACCCCACTCCAGGGCTCTTGCCTGGAGAATCCCGTGGACAGAGGGGTCTGGCAGGTTACAGACCATAGGGTTGCAAAGAGTTGGACACGACTGAAGAGACTTAGCGCGCACACAGGGATACAGATACGGATGTGAGAGTGAGTGATTGAAAAAGGAGAAGTCAGGGTTTTCCAGAACTCTCTGCTGGGTAACCTCCCTAAACCCTGATAGTTTGAGATCACTCATTTCGTGGCCTACACGTCTGAGGCCACGTGCCGCGGTCCTTCAAGAACTCAGGACGTGAGTTCTGCGTTTCTCACCGAGAGTCTCGAGTAGGCCCATCGGCGCCCCCATCCCCCGGCAGACTCAGTTCCCCCACAGCCTGCGTTTGCATCTGGAGGTTGGGATGCCACATAGGGAAGTGCTACAGCGCCTCCCTGCCCTTGACCAGAAGCAGGTTTCAGGGCTGCGCTCCGGGCCGGACAGCTGACCTCGTCCCAGAGACGACAGACCTGACTTGAGTGCAGGGGGGTCTCGCGTGGCGTGCGGTGTGGACTGGTGCCCACGCCTGTCTGACCGCAGCGGCTTGGCTCCGAGCGACTCTGCAGAGAACGGGGTTCCTCCCGCGTCTCCAGGGACTTTGGGCAGAGACATTCGTCATGGTGATGCCCACCCCCCGTCACCTGCTCGGGCTGTCTGTTTCTTGGCAGGTGGCACAGAATCGCTCTCAGCATCCACAAGAAGAATGTCACCTTGATCCTGGACTGTAAAAAGAAGACGACCAAGTTCCTGGACCGCAGCGACCACCCTGTGATAGACGTCAACGGCATCATCGTGTTCGGCACCCGGATTCTGGACGAGGAAGTGTTTGAGGTCAGTGGGGGGCCGGGCCATCCCACGCCCCCGGGACACGCCAGTGTGTGGTCCCCGGCGGCGGGCCTGTCCTGCCCCTGGGGCCTGGGGCCAGTCGAGCCGACGGCCTGTGGCCTGTATCCTGTTCTCTGCTGCGTGGGGGATGTGTGCTGACCGTCCCGCTTCTATTAAGGGCAGGACTGATGTCTGCCTGGGGAGACGGGCAGGCGGTCGGACGAGCCCTTGGGCTTTGAGCGCGTGGCGAGGAGGCAGCTCTGGTCTCGTCTCTCTGCAGGCTCCTACTGGGGCCGCGTGCGTAGCTGTTAGAGGTACATGGGGACTGGTCTCGGTGCAGGCCCGAGGGGTGGGACTTCCAGCCTTGGGCAGCTTGCTATGACGCTTGAGCCTCAGGGTCTCCATCTGTAAAGTGGGATCGTGAATGCAGCTTTTTCATAGACCTTGGCAAAACTTACGGTAGGGTTGAATGCGGTAAAGCACCACTGCCTGCTCCCAGCAAGCGCTTGACACACGTCAGCCCTGATCGCGGCCTGGCGTCGGAGCAGGTGGGAAGGTGGACGGAGCACCGTTGGTCGGATGTGGGTTAGCAAGGAAAATCAGAAGAGCCGCCTCCGTGGAAGCGGGGGGTGGGGAGGACCAGTGTGTGAAGGTAGGTCTGCTCATCCTTCTGAACTTGGCCGCTTTTCTGCAGGGCAGCTGCCCAGGGCGCCCGTAGCCTGTGGACCGCAGGGTGGGCTGGGCTCCTGGGCCCAGCTGGTGCTGCCAGATGTGGGGCATAATGAGGACACACCCTCTGAGCGTGACTCTGCTCCGACCACGCTTGCCGGGAGACCCGGGATGAACTGCAGGACGGCTGGGCTGTCCTCACCCAGGCCTGAGCGGCTTCAGGGCTCCCCGGGGGAACTGGTGTCCAAGGCTTGGGGGCCGCACAGACTGGGATTGAGTTTTCGCCGGTGTAGACTTCCTGCTGGTGCGAGGATCTGGAGCAAATGCCACTGGGGAGCTTCAGGACTCATGTGTAACACGTGGGTGCTGGCAGGCTTGCCTTCGCGGGGGGCTCTCCGGGGCTCCCCTGTGAAGCGCTTGGCTTGGGGGCCTGCCCAGCGCCTGAGAGTCTGGGTGGCTGCCACCGCCCTCGCTCTTCTCGCTGGACGTCTGAATGCAGAGGACGGCCCGTGAGCAGACTGGGATTTGAACTCATGTGCCGTGCTGTGGCTTGCCTGTGCAGGGCCTGATCTGGATCTGTCTGATTTCTGGTCCCTTTTGTGCGCTGCTAGTGGGTCTTTTATTGTAAAGATTCAGGGGAAAGCTTCATCTATCTTAAAGGGATCCTGCGCCAAATTCTTCTTTCCTGATTTTCCGAGCCGGAAGAATTGTTTTCCCACGAGCACAAGCCTGTCGAGACTCCAGGCTGTAGGGAGCCCTGGGAAGGTCAGGGCGGGCTCGAGTCCCAGCCGCTCTGTTTATGAGCCACGCGGTCTCCTCGCCGCCCCGAGTTGCTCATGCGGGGGAGGGGTGGCTGAGGACCACCGCCGCTTCCGCTGCTTTACCCAGGTTTATCGTTAGAGAGGGAAATCAGTTTATGATTTTCAAAAGAAAGTGAAGTCGCTCAGTCCTGTCAGACTCTTTGCAACCCCATGGACTGCAGCCTACCAGGCTTCTCCGTCCATGGGATTTTCCAGGCAAGAGTAATGGAGTGGGTTGCCATTTCCTTCTCCAGAGTATCTTCCCCACCCAGGGATCCAACCCAGGTCTCCCGCATTGTAAGCAAGACGCTTTACCATCTGAGCCACCAGGGAAGCAGATCTCAAATCGGATAGCTCAGGTTTTTCTCCTCTGCTTAGCCTTCCGACCATCAGGGGAGGTCTTGCTCAGTAAGCGGGCAGGCTTTTGATTGCAGCTCAGAAATAGGTTCGGAATTCCAGGAGCCCTTCTTCATGGTTGTGGCTTCAATCTGAGGCTGAGGGGTTGCCAAGCACCAGAGACTTCTGTTGACCGCAAACTCCTCATGCTGTGAGGGAAGCTGTTCCATAGCCTTGGCCTTTCCCGGCTGTTGGACCTGTCTGTGTTGGAAAATGTGGCCCATCCTTCCTGCTGAAGACCAGGGAGCCGGAGGTGGGGTGCCCTCAGGGGCCCCGAGCACCGTTTTTGCTTTTCTTCCTTCACAGATAAAGTTGGGGGGGGGTGGTCCTCAGATTCCCAGCTACCCTTTGTCTTGTGGCAAGTGAGACAGAATCTTTATTTTTATGTTTGGAAATAAAAATGATTTAACTCTTGACTTTTCAGCAGATTGCAAATAGCAGCATTTGCCACTTTAACCGTTTTGGTTCCTAGAGGCGTCTCCTTAGAAGGAGGAGCCAGCACTGTTGAAAACCATTTCCCAGCAGCCACGCTCTTCCCCGGGGAAGGTGACTTCCCCTCATTAAAAGCCGGTTTGTCCTGAAGCTCTGCAAGCCACGGGGGGGAGCCGGAAGGATCTGGTACTTTGGTGGACGGCCAAGTGGCCGCTGGCACAGGCTGGACTTTGCGATTTGCACTGTTTCCAAACGGGGACTTGCTGAACTCTGGAGCATCTTTTGGGGGTGCTGGGCTTTCCTGGGGTGCGTGTGGCCCCACGGAGGCCTCTTTATCCAGAGAGAGAGCAGGGGGTGGAGACCAAGGACCAAGGCAGACAAGCGCTTCCTGCAGCGCGGTGCCCGCTCTCAGCCAGACCGCACCCTGCCGGGGGCCTCCCTGGTGCCTCCTCTGGCCTGGGCGTGTGGCTGGGCAGGCGGCAGCCGCCCCCCGCCCCCTGGGGCCCCCTCCCCACCCCGGCCTGGTGTGAGCTTGGCTTTGATGGGGCCGCCCTGCGGTTGGGGGCACAGCGCCCCCCATCCTTCCAAACCTCCCAGGGGGAGTGAGGTGCACAGCGGCCTCAGGCGCTTCCTCTCCAACCGGTGGCCTGGAGCCCACCTCCGGCCCGCGGTCCTCATCTGCAGAGTGGGCACGACAGGGCCAACGCTTGGGTCCCGGGGTGCCCTGCGACGTGTGCGAGGTGCCCACACCATGGGACTGTAGTGAACCATCCCCGCTGGTGCCCTGGCAGAGCGGTGGCCCATCGTCAGCTCCCGCCAGGGTCTAACCCGTCAGCCGTGGTGGCGGCTGTGACCGAGGTCCCCCCTCCGCGGGGGCATGGGGTCACACGCTTTTCTGCGTCCCACCTTGAGACTTTGGTGCTGGCTGCACGCCTTGGAGACAAGGGCCCCGCGCCGTGCAGGGCTGGACCGCCTGGGCTCACGCACTCCCCGTCCTGGGCCCAGAGACCTGCGGGGAGGCTGGCGCTGGGTGGTGCTTCCCCAGGCGGGGTGTGTCCTGGGCAAGGTCCCCGTGGCCCGTCCCTCCGGGTGCCCTGGCGGCTCAGGCTAGCTCCCCGGTCACTGCTTTCCCACCTCGCTGACCCGGCCAAGCCCCTGCCTTTGCCCACCTGTTCCCAGGTGAAGCTCATGCCCGCGGGCTGCCCAGGGAGCTGCCTGCTGGCACCCGCAGTGGGATTCCCGGGTGCTCCGCGTCCCGTCCCTTCTCCTGGGAAGGGTCTGCACCCTGGGACAGGAGAGCCGCAGGGGCTCCCCAGGCTTTGTCCCACCCTCTGGGGGCCTGCTGTTGGGGGAGGTCGGGGATCCTTCTTCAGTCCCCCACCAAGAGCGGTCCTGCAGGCACCCCCGTGCAGGAAGACGTCTTGTGTTCACCCCGGGCTTAGGAACAAGCTTCATGTTTTCGGAAACAGGTGAGCCTGCCAGGGGAGCGAGTGCGTCTGGCAGGCGGTGGGAAGCGGCTGCTCGTCTTCGGGGGCAAACCTGGGTGGGAGGCCAGGCAGGGCCACCTGCAGGGCCCCGTGCCAGCTCACCGCCTGTGCGCTCTGCCCTCCCCGCGCTGGGTCACCCGGCGCCAGAGAGGTTGAGTAACTTACGGAAGGTCACCCAGGGGAACTGCCGTGCAGTGGTGTTGGTACCCGCACCTGTGGTTGCCCGGGGCCCACGGCCTGTCCCGAGGGCATGATGGGGGGCGGGCGTGACAGTCCCAGCCGCCCGGCATCTCTCTACCGTCCGACCGCAGGCACCGGGACCATCGCAAGCCAGGTCGCCGTGCTGGTGGTCCCAGCCGTGCTGGTGGGTGCCCGTCATCCTGCGCAAGCCCTGAGCGCGCTGGAGTCCCCAGGCTAGAGCGGTCTGGGAAGCCCTGGCGCCTGACAGGCAGAGCCCACACAAGCTGATGGCGGGGTCGGTGGCTGCCAGAGCTGGCCCCCCCTGCGTGACTGGGGCCCTCTGCCTGCCCAGCACTGTCCCCGGGCCTGGACTCTGACGTGCAGGGCTCACCTGGTGGACCCTGCCGCCCCCTGGGCTCCCGTGTGCCTGGATCTGGCCGATGCTCCAGACGGAGGAGTTGCAGGGTGGGATGGGGGTGTTCCAGAGGGTGGGATGGGGGGCACCTCAGGGCCTGTCGGGGAAGGACCCTCTCGGGGGAGGGTCTGCCCTGGGCTCCTTGGAAGGAGGGAAGGACCCTTCTCTCGGGTGAGCCTCGAAAGGGAGGGGGATGTGGAGAAGGAGACCTTCCCTGGGGGACAGGGAGCCAGTGAGTTCTGGGCCAGGAGCCAAATCCTCTTTTAAGCTGTTGAAAATTTCAAGGGCAACAAGACCGAACAGACTATAAACTGGAGGTTTTCTCTGCAAACCCCGTGGGTGCCAGCAGGGAGGGAGGGCTTCGCGCCCTAGGAAGGGTCCTGCTGTCTGTCTGCTGTCCTCCAGCCTCCTGGACGGCCCCAGTGGTTTACCTAATCCCTGAGGCCCTTTTTCCAGGAGCCTGTCTTTTCCACTGACACGGTCTTTCTTGGAATTCAGCTCTCCCGGGGTGGGAACGGGGCCACAGCCTGAGAGGCACTTCCCTGGCGATTCTCGGAGGCGGCCTGGGATCCCTCTCTCGGGAGGGCGGCTCGCGCTCCTCGACATGAAGGGCATCTGGCGTCGGGGCCCGGGAGCAGAGGGAGCAGTCGGCTGGTGGCCGAGGCCGAGGCTGTGACCGGTGACCCCACCGCCCTCTCCTCTCCTCTGCCTCTTGCAGGGACTCAAGTCACTGGAGTCGGGGTCATCTTAGTCCAGCCCGATCTCTTCTCCAGACCCATCACTTAACTATACCTGTAAAGACGCCGTTTCCCCAGGAGGCCCCGTCCCCAGGTTCCCTGGTCTGGGGTCCCTATCCAGCCCACAGCTCAGGCCCGCGTGGGGAGGGGCTGCTGTCCCTTCAACGCCTGCAGAGCACGTGCCGGTTATTAAACGTGAGTCTGCGGGCGTGGATATTTGTTTGGTTTCAAATCGAGGTCTTTCTTGGGTTGCCAAGTTGTCCACGGAGCCCAGGGTGCAGGGGTAGTCTCTTCCTGAATGGATGGGGTGGGGGGCAGCCCTGCGCACAGCTCCCAGCTTGAGTGGGCAGCTGACCGGCCAGTGAGGACCGTGCGCAGAGAGTTGGAGATGCGTTTCTGTCTTTGGTTCTCAGATTCAGGAGGGGCTGGGCCGTGGGTGAGGCGGGGCCACGACTCCTGCCTGGGGCAGGTGGCCGGCAGCCCGCGGGCTGGGGCGGTGTGACGGCTGAGCCCAGGCCGGCTGGAGCGCGGTCACATGCGGCCGTCCCAGCCAAGGGGCTTTCGTCTGGAATTGCCCCTTGGGTGCGCAGGGGGCACACCTGGGGGGTGGGGGTGCTGGCCCAGGTCACACCGGGCACTCAGGATCTGTGTTGAACCTAGCAGTGGCGGGGGGCATCTCCACCCAGGCCAGCAAGAAGGGGTCTAGGGAGACCCCGCGGTGTTTCAGGCATGCCCTCTTCTGCCCGGGCACTGTGGGAGCAGGCCTCTCCTGAGCCTGGCGGAAGCCTGTGGGTTTGTTCCAGGGAGACAGTGAGCAGCAGGCCCGCGTCCCAGCCCAGCTGGGCCGACGCCAGGCTGGAGGCCTGCCTGGTGGCATCAGGCAGCTTAGAGTGGACTCTGACCTGTGGATCCCCTGGGAGGATGGCACCCAGTGACCTGCAGGCCAGGACTCCAGGGCACTGTGGTGACTCTCAACCCTCTGGAGCCCCAGAATTCTGCAAATCAGTCCATATGGATAATTCCACAAGCCCATTTCCCTGAGCACCCACGCCTCCTGCAGAGCCCAGCCTCTTGGCGTGCAGTTAGTGCTCCCTGGAGGCTGTGTTTGAGGCCACTTCTCAGGAACTGGGACGTGCACATTGTCCCCGTGAGTCAGCCACATTGTCGCGCCCTTCCCTCCCATGTCCAGCAGTGAGCGTTTGCAGTTGAGGTGGCAGGGTCTGGGGGGAGCCTGGAACCTTGGCTGGCACCGTACCGCAGGGCCTCAGTGCTCGAAGTGAGGCTGGATTGCAGCAGAGTCTGCTCAGGCCGGGGGTGCTGGTGCTGAGTGTGTGGGGCAGCCCTGGCCTCTAAAGTCACCCCTCTCTGCCACTCCCCTGGCTGGCCCCCACGAGGAGTGTGTGTTCTGTGTGGGAGTCCCTCTGGTGGCTGAGGGTCTGCAGGAAAGACCCGCCTGTCACAGACGATGCCAGGTTACTCTCCTGGTTCACAGAATAAGATGCAGAGAGGTCTTTCAGGCTGGTACCGTCTTCTGGGATTCAGTGAGAGTAAAGGTGAATTTCTGCATTTGGGTCCGAAACAGCCAGCTGGCAGGTGTGGGACGGCGCAGTGTAGGCGTGGGGTGTTCAGGTGGAGAGGATGCAGGAGTCAGTCCGCCCACTACTGACCATGGTGTGACGTGGCATCACCCTGATGCCTTGGAAACGGAGGGCGGGATGGCGGAAGGGCTGAACTAAGACCTGGAGTCTGAGCCGGAGCTGGCGCCTGGGGCGGAGCGTCTCATCCAGGCAGAGGTGAGGTGCTGGCAGAGTGAGAACCACGAATAGGACTTTCACCATGAGTCTTTACCATCCACCTCCCCCGCCAGGGCCCAGGCCTGAGGCCAGCACCTCCAAGATGCCTTCCTTGACTTCCCCAGGCGGAGTTGGCCACTTAGTCACCCGGGCGCCTCCTGAGGAATCCATGAGGGCTTGAGAGCTGAGATTCAGGACACAATTTACTCTCCTTTGTGTCCACGCTTATCACACATAGGCTTTGCATGCAGCTGAAAATCCTGGTGAAAGGGCGAGAGGGTGAATAATCAGAGCCGACTGCCTTCAGAGGGGGAGGCCGCTGAGCCTTTGCCAGAGATCCGGGACTGGTGCTGTTGGTGAAGGTGGTATGATAACAAGGGTAGTGTGGTGCTGGTAGTAATGTTAATGATGGGGATGGGGGTGCTTGTGGTGACTGAGGTGATGACGATAGTAATGATGGTGGTGATGATAATGGTGGTGATGGTGGTGATGGTGGTGGTGATGGTGGTGATGGTGGTGGTGGTGATGGTGGTGGTGGTGGTGATGATGGTGGTGGTGATGGTGGTGATGGTGGTGATGGTGGTGATGATGGTGATGATGGTGATGGTGGTGATGATAATGGTGGTGATGATGGTGATGGTGATGGTGGTGATGGTGATGGTGGTGGTGGTGATGGTGGTGATGGTGGTGGTGGTGATGATGGTGGTGGTGGTGGTGATGGTGGTGATGATGGTGATGATGGTGATGGTGGTGATGATAATGGTGGTGATGATGGTGATGATGGTGATGATGGTGATGGTGGTGGTGATGATGGTGGTGATGGTGGTGGTGGTGATGGTGGTGATGATGGTGGTGATGGTGATGGTGGTGGTGATGGTGGTGGTGGTGGTGGTGGTGATGGTGGTGATGGTGGTGGTGATGGTGGTGGTGATGGTGGTGGTGATGGTGGTGATGGTGGTGGTGGTGGTGGTGATGGTGATGGTGGTGGTGATGATGATGGTGATGGTGATGGTGGTGGTGGTGATGGTGGTGATGGTGATGGTGGTGATGGTGATGGTGGTGGTGGTGATGGTGATGGTGGTGGTGATGGTGGTGGTGGTGGTGATGGTGGTGGTGGTGGTGGTGGTGATGGTGGTGATGGTGATGGTGGTGGTGGTGGTGATGGTGGTGGTGGTGGTGGTGGTGATGGTGGTGGTGGTGGTGGTGATGGTGGTGGTGGTGGTGATGGTGGTGGTGATGGTGGTGGTGATGGTGGTGATGATGGTGGTGATGGTGATGGTGGTGGTGGTGATGGTGGTGGTGATGGTGGTGGTGATGGTGATGGTGGTGGTGATGGTGGTGGTGATGGTGATGGTGGTGGTGATGATGGTGGTGATGGTGATGGTGGTGGTGGTGATGGTGGTGGTGATGGTGGTGGTGATGGTGGTGATGGTGGTGGTGGTGGTGGTGATGGTGGTGATGATGGTGGTGATGGTGATGGTGGTGGTGATGGTGGTGGTGGTGGTGGTGATGGTGGTGGTGGTGATGGTGGTGATGGTGGTGGTGATGGTGATGGTGATGGTGGTGATGGTGGTGGTGGTGATGGTGGTGGTGATGGTGATGGTGGTGGTGATGGTGGTGGTGATGGTGGTGATGGTGGTGGTGGTGGTGGTGATGGTGGTGGTGATGGTGATGGTGGTGGTGATGGTGGTGGTGATGGTGGTGATGATGGTGGTGATGGTGATGGTGGTGGTGGTGATGGTGGTGGTGATGGTGGTGGTGATGGTGGTGATGGTGGTGGTGGTGGTGGTGATGGTGGTGATGATGGTGGTGATGGTGATGGTGGTGGTGATGGTGGTGGTGATGGTGGTGGTGATGGTGGTGATGGTGGTGGTGGTGGTGGTGATGGTGGTGATGATGGTGGTGATGGTGATGGTGGTGGTGGTGATGGTGGTGATGGTGGTGGTGGTGATGATGGTGGTGGTGGTGGTGATGGTGGTGATGATGGTGATGATGGTGATGGTGGTGATGATAATGGTGGTGATGATGGTGATGATGGTGATGATGGTGATGGTGGTGGTGATGATGGTGGTGATGGTGGTGGTGGTGATGGTGGTGATGATGGTGGTGATGGTGATGGTGGTGGTGATGGTGGTGGTGGTGGTGGTGGTGATGGTGGTGATGGTGGTGGTGATGGTGGTGGTGATGGTGGTGGTGATGGTGGTGATGGTGGTGGTGGTGGTGGTGATGGTGATGGTGGTGGTGATGATGATGGTGATGGTGATGGTGGTGGTGGTGATGGTGGTGATGGTGATGGTGGTGATGGTGATGGTGGTGGTGGTGATGGTGATGGTGGTGGTGATGGTGGTGGTGGTGGTGATGGTGGTGGTGGTGGTGGTGGTGATGGTGGTGATGGTGATGGTGGTGGTGGTGGTGATGGTGGTGGTGGTGGTGGTGGTGATGGTGGTGGTGGTGGTGGTGATGGTGGTGGTGGTGGTGATGGTGGTGGTGATGGTGGTGGTGATGGTGGTGATGATGGTGGTGATGGTGATGGTGGTGGTGGTGATGGTGGTGGTGATGGTGGTGGTGATGGTGGTGATGGTGGTGGTGGTGGTGGTGATGGTGGTGATGATGGTGGTGATGGTGATGGTGGTGGTGATGGTGGTGGTGATGGTGGTGGTGATGGTGGTGGTGATGGTGATGGTGGTGATGGTGGTGGTGGTGATGGTGGTGATGGTGGTGGTGATGGTGATGGTGATGGTGGTGATGGTGGTGGTGGTGATGGTGGTGGTGGTGGTGGTGATGGTGGTGGTGATGGTGATGGTGGTGGTGATGGTGGTGGTGATGGTGGTGATGATGGTGATGGTGGTGATGGTGATGGTGGTGGTGATGGTGGTGATGATGGTGGTGGTGATGGTGATGGTGATGGTGGTGGTGGTGGTGGTGATGGTGGTGGTGATGGTGGTGGTGATGGTGGTGATGGTGGTGGTGGTGGTGGTGATGGTGGTGATGATGGTGGTGATGGTGATGGTGGTGGTGATGGTGGTGGTGGTGGTGGTGATGATGGTGGTGGTGGTGATGGTGGTGATGGTGGTGGTGATGGTGATGGTGATGGTGGTGATGGTGGTGGTGGTGATGGTGGTGGTGATGGTGATGGTGGTGGTGATGGTGGTGGTGATGGTGGTGATGGTGGTGGTGGTGGTGGTGATGGTGGTGGTGATGGTGATGGTGGTGGTGATGGTGGTGGTGATGGTGGTGATGATGGTGGTGATGGTGATGGTGGTGGTGGT